>NC_056732.1:1366821614-1366991031 GCF_019279795.1 Protopterus annectens | reverse complement strand
AAAACATGCACTGCACAGACAACAGAATGACTATCGGGACATATGTCCACACATCATTTTTCCGCTACAGTACAAGCACGTGTTAAAGCTATCTATTCTGCTGCTTGAGCAGACACGTTATGCTGCAGGGTTTGGCCGTCTACAATGTCATTATCAATAACTACTGCATAAACTACTTCATTCGTTCCTGTAGGACTCTGTCTACATGATCCTTACACATTAACTGTCACCTCTGCATCATCTAAGGGTATATCAGTGTTATCATGTCTGTGTGTAGTTATTTAATCCATTTCGTATAGGCAACTGTGTGGTGTGCCATACACAGGTGTCAGACGTGACGTTGATAGGTTTCATGTTGTACAACGTTCAATCACCATGTGAGGTTGACTCAGTGGTATGGTCAGACATGACAAATGTCTAGCACGAGTCAGGAATTCTATCTTCTCTTGCAGCAGATTGGTCCGAACTGCATGACACATTCTCACAGTGAGAGGGTGGTCTAGTAACATTACGGCCGGGGCCTGTACTGCCATGGGTGCTACAACAACTGCCTGTACACAATGTGGCACTGACCATGCCACAGTGTCCAACTGCAATGAGTAGTCATCTATTTAGCGTTGCTTACTTCCCTGCTGTTGCATCAAGACTGACGTCATATATCTCCGCTTACAATCTACGGTCTGACAACATGTGTTATGATTATTCACGAGACCTACTACAGCTGTTGAGGCTATCAATCGTTCTAGTCTGCATAACGCTGTTTCTGCTACTGTAATCCAATGTACTATGTGTTGTGCTGCCATAGGTGTATTAAAGGTTAAGGCAAACAATACAGCGGATTCCACAGCATTGTTTGGTATCCAGATTTAACATGTGTTAGTCGGCCCAGACACGACATCATTCCCTTCTTGTTAGTTGGCTTGGGTGCTTATTATATTGCTACCTTCCTATCGTCATGTGATGTTCTACCCTACTTGGATACCAGATATGCCAGGTAATTGACCTGTATTCTCTGTAGTTGCGATTTATGCTTGCTTACTTTATGTCCCTGTTCTGCTGATTATCTCAATAATGCTATTGTATCTTCCATACATTGCTGCTGGGTAGGGGCCGCAAGCAGAATATCATCCAATTAAAGTGGAGCTTGACTGGCCCCGGGTGGAGTTGACACTGGAATGTAGCTAGCCATCCCCTGTGAGAATATCGTTGTACTTTCACAGTAGCCCACGATAGCCGGGTATGGCTGTATCTGTCACCCTGACTGTACAAGCAAAGCAATACGGACTATGTGGATGTATAGGTATTGCAAAGTAAGCATAGCTTATATGTACCACGGTAAGATACTTCTGTGGCATGTTCATAGCATTGAATATAGTGTGTGGGTCTGGCACCAACGCTACCCTAAGTATTCTTACATGATTTACAGCTTATACATACTGTACCATCCGCCATTCCCCTTTGGTTTCGATCAGGAGATACAGGGTATTGCATGGTGAATAGCGATTACTTTGTGGATGGGGAATTCCTCTCTGACTTTGCAGATATCTTCTGGTGTCCACGGTCTATACGCTCACGGGGTTGGGTCCTGGCCTTCCTGTCCTGCATGATGGTTCGGTACTTCAATTAATTGACAGATATCCTCACTCTGTTTTAGTACTGTGTTCTTACTCGGTGTCCCTAGGTATGTTACGTGTTCGGGATGTGGTTTCAATAGCTTCTATTTCTTTTGTTCGTTGTGCTACCTCTGTTGCCACAGGATAACGGTGGGGACTAGCCTGCCCTCCCGCTAATAACCTGCATGTGGTATCTGAGGTGGTAGGGTGTTGTGGGGCGATCGGTACTACAGTATTATGATCTTCTCTGTGTCGATGATGCTTAGCCATTTGTAGTGTTCTATTCCCTTCGTACACTACCTCAGTCCACCGATGTGCATGACGGATACCCAATTGTCGCTGTTTTGTCGCCTGCACATCTTAGGGCTGCCACCTTTTCCAATGCACAATGTGGGACATTAGTGTTCGGAACGTGTAATTTGCCTGGAAAATGCATACCCACGGCCAGTACATAGGACAGGTATTCACGTTTTGCCAGGAGAGCTACCAATTGTTGTAGCATTTCAGTTGCTTATTCTGTTTATTATTATATTTTGCTGTTCCACATACAAATTTACTGTTTTATGCTACCATCTTGATATATATCTGGGAAATGTTTGTCCTGAGATATCAGGACATTTGACATTTGTTCGGTTTATTTACAGGACACGGCTGGCCAGAGAGGGCATATCCCTTTCAGGGTGGAACAGGTGTTTACCTTGGAACATATGCATCAAATTTTCAGGGATTACAATGTTTCAGTAACGATATGTTGCCTAATATACCATCAATGTCATATTTATTACCCCATTTTGCTGCGTAACTCACATTATGTGCTCTCTGCGATTGCATATTCTTCACGTCACCCGTCAAACGCGGATCACATGATCTGTTGCTTCAATAATCTCCCATATCCTCTACACGACTGCTACGTACCCTTCTGTCATAACACGTGTCTCCTTCCCTGTATCCACTGTAGTGTCTACAATCACTATTTACTCTGCTGTGTGTTCCCCTGACCTATGTTCAGATTTAACAGTATGTGGGTAGGTCTTCGACCCGATATCACTACTGTTAACAGAAACACAATGTAGTCTGGTCCCTGATCTACAATAGACACAAAAAGGCAGACACTCCTTGCCTGGGCCTCCTGTTTAAGGCTGCACGTTTTCTTCTTGGGATCCAGTTTTCCGCTTTTCAGCCACAGATCAGACAGTAAACAGCCTCTTTACACACAACAATTCAGTCGGAGGTCTTTTCATTCAAGAAGAACCATTTATGCATATTCTCCAGCGTACATGTCTAACCAGCCATGCACTCTGACCTGTAGCTTACCAAGGGAATTCCGGATTACAAGGATCACAATGTGAAATAAGTTGTTACAACCAGACTGTAGTTATCAGTAGGCTTTTCTAAGTGACAGCCGATAACACAGGAGGCTCGGGTTCGGAACGTTTTAGTAGTGTACACAGGCAGGCTAAATAATATACAGTCCAAGTATGAGAGTTTTGTCTGACTCTATACAGTAAGCAGTTTCTTTATATAGTGTTTACAATCAGCTTTTGCCCACCTTACTGACGTGGTCGGTCACAGGGCATTTCCATCACTATGGTCCGCAATTGTCTATACATACGTGGGTGCTGGGGTCGTGCTTTTAAATTGTTTTCACATGGGAATAACACAGCCTTGCAAGGCACCTTGTACATTACAGTATCCTTTTGTGATTGTAGCTGTTTCAAGGACCCTAGACTGTTACGATACAGTGGACAGTTAATTTCTTAATACGTTGCTTTGTCTCTCTGGTAGGAGTTGTACTGCTATCTTCGATTGAGCTCACAAGGCCATCCTCCTCTGGGGAAGGAGTGCTGTTATGCATGTACATACATTTATTGTTCTGTAACCCAGCAAATAATTAATGATGACAGACATGAGCCTGCTGTACTGCTTACTGCCAGGTTCAGAATTCCATCACAGTACAGCTTAGCTTCACCAATTACATGCAGGCTTAGTTCTACTGCCATATTGTACGGTACAATTCAATACATTATATAGTATTTCGAGTGTAAACTGGAACTTCATATGTGTTTCTATATATTTTACTTAACAACATCCATCCAGCCATATGCATGTTGTTCCGTCCTTTACCTTGACCGTGTGTATTTGTCCGTCCAGCCACGCTAATCTCCACATGTGATGTCCCCTTCTTTGCCTGTAGCACCCTGTTAGGACGTCCTGTGTGGTAGGCACCTGTTCCGCTATATGTGATCGACTTCACTGCAAAGATAATCATCGATGCGGTGGTCCAACGACCGACTTGTCCACATGTGTACAGTTATGTGCACCGTGTCGTATGCAAACCTAGATGGTTTGGACGGGTACATACTACATGCCGGATGTACACATTCTGCTGACACATTCACATGCAGCCATTTACATATCTGTACCTGCGGTGGGTTGGTGACATGTGGGTACGATTTGCCAGCGTGGCATTGCCTAACACAAACATCTTACCACAGTTCAGGTATGCACATTGTGTGTGGTTGTATAGCTGCACACGGATGCTAGCAGGTTTGGGTGCAGGGGTATACATGGGTGTGACTGACATGTACAATGAGGCTATTGTGTAGTACATCCGAATGCATGGGTTCTGCTTCTGGATATTACACTTCATCATACACCATCCAGTGTATGCAACAGAGACGTTGCTGGGTCTGGGATATGTTGCTATGCACATGTTTGCCTGTGTTTGAGGTATCTTGCTTCCTTACTGTTGTTATTTCAGCACAGCTACCCGGCTATGTACTGTCACTACTGCTTGTGACCATTATGGTTGGCACCTTTTCCAATGCCCATAGTGGGGCATGTTATATGGACACTTCGGAATTTGCAGGACTACACATACCCAGGGCTAGTGCAGTTGACAGAACTTCACTTGTTTGCCATACTATGAGCTTATTCTGTAAGCGTTTGGGTTCCTTATTTATTTTCTTATGCCATGTCTGTGTTCCATATCGTAATGTATATGTTTTATGCTACTATTTACATGTATATTGCGGGAATTTGCGTGGCAGCGGATCGGAGGTCATTTTCCACTTTTACGATTGTTGCAGGGACACGACTGTCCAATCAGGGACTGTCCATGGCACATTGGGACAGCAGGTAACCCTGGTGACCATGCCCATGTCGCTACTGGGGTTTCCACCTTTTCCATTTTACGATCTGGGATATTTCCGGGACTCACATCTGACTTTACAGGCCGACACATACAAACGGTCACTATATAGCATAGAAATTCACTTGTTTGCCTAAATAATATGCTTATTATTGTGGCAATTTCCTTGCTTATTCTGTTTATTGTGTCATTTAGGTATTTCTGCTACAGAAATAACCAATTCATGCTACCATTACATTAAATACGGGATATCATTGTGTCCTACAATCGTAGCACATCAGCCATTTCTAATACTTTTTTCGGGACACAACTGTCCATGGAGAGACTGCCCCAACCAAAGTGGGACAGGTGGTGACCTTAGTCGCTGATCCTATGTCGGTGCGGCGCTGACATGCGGCTGTACACCTTCTCTGAGTGTAAACACTGACAGTGCATTGCGGGACAACGCGGTCTTATGCGTATCCTTTGCTCCTTGGACGGGTACACTTATGCCTTCGTGGCTTCTATTTGCTTCTCCATTAATTTGGGACGGGGACTATGTTGCATACTGTACGTGCGTTTCATTCTGCACAGGACCTGGCTGCTGCCATTACTATTGTGGGCGGACCGTGGCTGTCAGCACATTAGGTTGCTCACCTCATGCCGGCTTAGACACGCCTCCAGACGCATCCTACCTGGGCTCGCTCACGTACACTACGCACGTGTCTGTGATTCCGGTGCACTCTCATTAATATGTATATGGCGCTACTGCGCCGGATATTCCATGCACCGCCGGCGCAGGCCTTACGCCGGCCTTGCGCCGAGCTTCATGAATCCCGGGGTCTGTCTCTCTCTGGGTTACACTTGGCTTCCTTATTTTAATTATGCTTAATAGTAAATATGGTTATATATGCTGATACGGTCTTCAGTGTTGATTCTTTTTTGGCAGTTGGCTATGAACATTATATTATATTTAACAAATCATAACTTGTATGAAATTGGAGGATGGTGCTGGTTTTCATTTATGAAAAGAATCCTAAATGAAAAGGATGCTGACCAAATGCCTTCCAGTTGAAGTAAATGCTTTCATTTCACTTTTATTAGAGACTTCATCAGAATAAAAACACACAGTGATGTGCAAAGAAATGTTGAGCAAGAAATTGTACATTTTAAAACTGCTACGATTTTAACTTTTGATGAGAATGACAGGCATTTGATAAAAGATAATACATTATAATTGGAACCTGATTATCAAGAATCATCTCCAACCCCCAAAACAAGTATTGGATGATGAGCCTTTATTTGTATATAAAAGGAGCAGTAATGTTAAAGACAGCCTTGAAAGTGATTACATTGTTCACCTCCTACTCAGGCTAAGTGTAACTGTTGTGGCCAATGTATATTTATCAGTGACACAAGTAATATATAGCTGTATCAGGACATAAAACATAGATGTGTGGAGTCTATATTATATGCTCAAAGAGAATTTTCTTCTAACATAATCACTGACACCTAAAGAGTGAACGCTCTAAAGTGTGAACGGCCATGTCCGTGATTTTTTTCCTAGGGAAAATTTTCAGTTGGCCATTATCGGGAATTGCCCTTTTCCCCAATGTAGAACGATCTTGGAGTTGATATATTTAGTTGGAAGGGTGTGTGTGTGTGTGTGGGGGGGGGGGAAGCCCCCACTTGATTAAGGTTTTGAAGTCTGTGTTTTTTGTGTATGGCCCCGTGAATTTTTTCCTCAGGAAAAAATTCACGGATGTGGCGTTTGCACTTTAGAGCATTCACTCTTTAGGTGTCGATGATTGTATGTTCGAAGAAAAGTCTCTTTGAGCATATAATATAGACGCGATGTGTGTGTGTGTGTGTGTGTGTGTGTGTGTGTGTGTGTGTGTGTGTGTGTGTGTGAGTGTATGTGTGTGTGTGTGTGTGTCTGCATTTACAGTATGTATGTTTACAGTATGCTATTTAAATAGCAGACAGCTTTAATAATCCTTATTACATGGACTGCACCATGCCTATAGATACAATTTTCTGTGCTTTGACTTTGATTAAACAGTACCCAGTTATTAACCATCATCATTAACTTGAATGTGCCTTGAAGAATAAACTATGTTTGATAGATTACACTGTCACAAATGAATCACATTCACACATCAACATAAATCTTACCTGTGCCTGAGTTCCCAGGATGTCCCTGATGTAGCCTCCCATTTTTGTCCCTGTCCTTGTAAATCAGGGAACCTTAAAGCCAGTCAGTAATGTCAGACATTAAGTTTCATGCATCTTATTGTTTGTCAAGTAGTGATTCAGAAAGGAAACTTCAAAACTGCAAGTATTTACCATCTAACAATAAACATATCTCACTTCATATGAACAAGTTATATGGACCTGCATTTCATCTTCTGATAGTTGGTTAATAAATACTTAGTGTTTTATTAGTTTACCTTGTGAATTCTACTTTTGCTGTTTTGATTGCACTTCTTTTCAGCTGTGGTACTGATTTCTGCTTTACTATTGTTTATAAAGTGCTACACGATGCTAGACTGACTGACCAATCTAAGTGAGACCAAGTAATAGTTTAAAAAAATCTCTCTGGAATCATCTAGTAAACCTCTTACATTTGTCTTGAAGCCTGCCCCAAAGCGGACACACCCTCATCCCTTTCAGTCGTGCCTGATTTTACAGAATGCCCCTGTTGTTGCCTTTAATACATGCCACGTCTCTCATAAGTCATGGGCCACTGCAATCAGTGAATAATGCCAACTTGACTGCCATGCTTTACATTATATAAAAATACCCTTATTTTATCTTTTCAGAGAGTGAAGTGGGTTAAGGCTCCTGCTTGACAAACTGCCCCCGCACCCAATGTGAAGGGTGCAGAGTTTAATACTTCTGCTTTTTCATTTTCAAAGGTGTAAGCTAATATGTTGCAAATATTCCTGTTATTTGGTGGTGGTGCACAGGGCTAACACACTGCTAAAGAACTGTATGTGAGTGCCAAAGGTACAGGATTTGAAATTGTTTCAGTGCTTTTATGGCACACAGTATAGAGTATCCCTGGTGTCTAGTGTTCCCCTCCCCATATCTTTTAAGTGGGTTCCTATCACATTGTCAAACTTTTAAAAGTTTGAACGTCATATGGTCAACACCATATGATCGAACTTTTAAAAGTTCGAACATTTCAACTGAGATCCCAGTACAGTGCGGCAATGGAAGCTTTCCATTGTCTGCACTGTAGTGTGATCTCGAAGTTGGTATATTTAAAGAGCGGGGGGTGTGGGGGGTGCAGGGGGCTTGCCCCCCTGGTTAAGCTTTCAGGTAGTTTTTTTTCTGTTTTTTATTTATTTTTTTTTTATTTGAGTTTCTAACTTTTAACATTTCGAACATATGGTCTCAACCATATGGTGCTCGAACTTTTAAAAGTTTGATTATATGATATAGCCCCTTTTTAAGTGCCTTTAGGGTATGACAAAAAAGTGTCTTGTGTTCTCCAGTCCACTGTTTTGCAGACTTTACTCCTTAATCTAGAGGAGCATGGAGGTCTGAAAACTCCCTCCCAGTCTCCCACAAACACATTCACACACACATACTCACACAGAATCCATATCTAATCAGAGTCATGGACACACACACACACACACACACACACACACACACACACACGCACACACGCACACACGCACACACGCACACACACACATGCAAACACAAAAAAATACCCACCTATCCCCTAACTAACCCCCTACTCAGAACAGTCATGTAGACACACACACACACACACACACACACACACACACACACACACACACACACACACACACACACACACACACACACACACACACACACACACACACACACACACACACACACACACACACACACACACACACACACACACTAACACACATGCATGCATATACCTGAGGTCACTTATCCATCTGTATGCACTCACATATGCAGTGATATACATACACACCCCCACTACTACTTTCTCATTGAACTCCTTGGGACTTACCACAAATGTGATCTCATCCATTGAAGCCAGTGTGAATGAAGGGATTTGGCCTTGCTTATTAACATGGACAGCCGAGGTAAATTGCACTGTGTAAAATGCCTTACAGTAGTCAATTCCACAGGAAAGCACATGGTTAATTAGCATAGGCTACTACATTTGAATGCCTCAATATCATCTGTGGTAGGCTGCAGAGATATCCCACCATTGCACTGAATTGCTTCTTGGTGGAGTACTATAATAGGACTGTGTTTGCATCAGAAATGGTAACCATTAGAACTTAACACAATTTTTATTTTTTTTTTATTTTTATTTTTTGGATGGTGCAATGGTTATCATTGTCACCTCACAGCAAGAAGATCTTTGGTTTGATTCTCAGCTGGGGTGCCTTATGTGTGAAGTCTGCATGTCACCCCTACATTTTTATGGGTTTTCTTCCACGTTACAAAGAAATGCATCTACAGTGTTTCTTCCTGGGCCTCCGCCGAAAACTGGCTCATTCCAAGTCATATTTTCCTGGTTAAAAATGTTAAATAAATTAAAAAAATGCAGTAACTTTTCTAAAACTGGCTCATAGAAGGTTATGAGCAGACCGCTGATCATAACCTACATATGTGCTCATGACCTGATATCAGAAAATGTACTTGAGTGTGAAGTAAAGCAAAACACAAGAGGTGAATCTTAAAATGCCTGTTAAGAACATAAAATAAGAGTTATGATCAGAGATATCTAGTTGTAATTATTTGTAGTACATGCATTTTAAATGCTCAGTTACTGTACATTACTGAAAAAATTGGATTGCAGAGTATTTAGGTTTTGAAAGCCATACACAGTGATACCACACCAACAGTGGGCAAAGGCAATGTGTCTTTCTGATGAATTAATGTGTTTAAGAGCTATTAGACATTTTATTGTTTAGCACTTTTTTCTTAAAAGTGTGGCAGAGCAAAGTATATAACAGTTTTGAAAGCTGTCTTGTCTTCTGCCACTTTTCTGGCCCCTGATATGCTCTAGTGTTAGACTAGAGCTTAACAGTGATCAGAAGTCCTTACTAAAAGCTTGATAAACACCTTTCTGCTGTTAGAAAAGGGCTTTAAAAAGCCTGCCTTTTCCTGATTTCAGAGCAGAATCACAAGACTACTTATACTTCAATGTGTTGTCTTTCTGATGCCTCACATGTATGGCTGTCAGTCTCATTGAGCCTAAATATAATTATCTCCAATCTATCCCAACAAAAGAAGTTCTCGCATATTCATTCACTATGCAGTAATCATCATTTTCTCTAGCAAATGTCAAAAGAAATGTAATGTCCACTTCTACTTCTCTTTCACATTATTTGTAACACTCTCTGTCATTCAACTCTGATAACAATGCTTTTTAAACTGTTGTACATTGTGTGAAAGCATCAGATTGCTGGTGGTAGTTTAAGAGAAGGCAAAATGTTCTAAGAGTGTTTACCAGCACTACTGTTTGTCCATAGTGTAGTGTATATCTCTCTACACTGTTGTGCAACCGCAGACTTGGTATAAATAAGTCCGTGCAGGTAGGGTGTGAGGGACTGTCCCCACATGAGAGGTGCAGTGCAGCTTGCCACTGGAAAAAGAGTTGTCCTCTGATGTTTGCTGACAGTAGTTTTGGCAAACAGGTTTCAGATTTTTTTCTGTTTGCTGAAACTGCCTTTGGCAATTCAGCAAGAACCAGTGTATCATACAAATTTAAGTACACTTTTATCTGCACTTTTTCATATAGTACTGCATTTTATTTATTTATTTTTTCACTGAATATTAATTGAATTGAAAATTGTGGGCTCTGTGTCTCTACAGTTAGTTCTCTACCCTCCCTCCCTGTTCTTGTTTTGGTGTTAATCTTGGTGGCTTTGAAACTGCCCGCCCCTCTTGTAAATTTGTATTTGGATACTCCTTTTGGGCCCATCTCATCTGCTCACTCAACTGAGTGCAGCAAGATAATATTCAGATTTCAGGCACTCCTACTAGTCCCATCTCTTCAGCTGTATCTACTGTGTACAAAGAGAGCATTTGGGAAGGACAACCCCTGTAGCTTCTTAATCCTGCTCTCTGTTCCCTCCCTCAAAAAAAAAATAAATAAATATATATATATATATATATATATATATATATATATATATATATATATATATATATATATACATATATAGATTTTATTTAGCTGTTCTTATTGTAACTGTCTTAGTTTGCTGTTCTGTGTGCTGTTATCTGTTCAGTTGCTCTTACTCTGCACTTATTACTGCTTGTTAGTAGCCTTCTAATTTACTGCCTTCTGCACTTCTTTTTAGTCATTTGTTAATTTAATTGCATTTATTTAAACTATATTTGCCGTAATATTGCTAGACACTCAAATGTGTTAGCCTGCACTGTATTTGAATTGTAGTTACTGCTATTTTAGCTGGTTTTCTGAAAAAAAAAATGCTAAGCTTGTTTGCTGTCTTTCCTGTAACTAGTCTAGTCCAGATACAGACGTGCTATATCCAAGACTGTTGGTAAGCTTCTGAGCCCCCTAAACCTTTCTGTGTTGGATGTGGTAAGCAATAGGTAGCCTATCTACAACAAGAGGAGTGGTGGGTTTTGGCCCAGAAATGATAGTTTATTGCCATTTGGGCAGTTTCTCCATCTCTTTCAACTTCTGGTTTAAAAGCCCACATCTGCGCTTGTTTCCCACCTTTCCTGTAACTAATCTAGTCCAGATACAGATTTGCTGTATCCAGGACTATTTGTAAGCTTCTGAGCAGTGCCAAAGTCTGTTTTCAATTTTCCCTTAGATCTGCTAGTTCTCTCCTCTCCTGCACGTTTACTAGCTTGTTAGTTTAGCACTTTACCAGACTTCTTGTAGCAATTATTGTAGTACACAAAAGTGCTATCTGCACTAAATGTTCTACAAGGAAACAGCTCCAGTACTTATTAATGCCCACCCCTCCAGGCATGTCAAAAGGTCAGTTCCCTGTGCTTTCCCCTATTAACCTGGTAAACTTGGGCATCCTAAGGCAATGTAGCAACTGCCTCATGTATGCTGAATCTGGGCATACTGGGGCAATGCAGCAATTGCCTCATGTACACAGACAACCCTCTCCTCCTACCACCCAACACTACAACCTGTGAGAGATGCACTTACATAGCCAAAATGGAAGCAAAGCTCTCTCCACCCAAGATTGTGCTAAACAGTCAAGAGGAGAAGGTTAACACCCACACTACATCTCAAGCAACACATAGCCCTTCTAAACCCGCACCACCAACACCCACATATAGCAACACTAAATCCACATATGCAGAGGCCCTTAACTGTAACCTGCCCAAGCAACAAAGACCTCTGAAGCTGAAATGCAAACAAACACCAATCACAACCAATGTGTCACATAGTTCACAACACCAGTGTGCCACCCAGCAACAGCCCCTAAGGCAAGACAATGTACCTAACACTTTAGTCATAGGTGACTCTATAGTCCGGCACACTGACGTCCCTCTCATCAGGTTGAATAAGGAGAAAATTACAGTCAGCTGCCTGTCGGGTGCCAGGATCCGCCACATAACGCATGCACTCAAGTCACTCCATAACAAGTACAAATATGACTCTGTCATTGTCCATGTTGGAGTGAATGACTTGAGACGTACCTCCCTGGACTAGATGAAAAGAGACATGGAAGAGCTCTTGGATCATGTGGCCCAGGCAGGTATGACCCTAGCCCTGAGTAGCATCCTGCCTTCGCCCAGAATGATACCACAATATAAGGATAAAATGATTGACTTCAACAATTGGCTAAGCTTATGGTGTCATTCAAAGGGGATCCAGTATCTGTCTGCCTGGGATGACATGATTGACAGACCACGATGCTTTGCCAGAGATGGTCTGCACCTGTCGCCCTGGGATTCAGGTTACTGGCTAAGGCTCTTGCCACCCTATAGTGCCTTTTTTAGGCAAACTTCAAAGGACAAAACCACCACCGTAACAGGTACAAGCATGCACAATCTGAAGGTAATGCTACTCAATGCTAGAAGTCTAAACCTCAAAATGCACTCTCTCGAGGCACTCCTAAAAATGGAGAACATCGATATCTGTGCAGTAACTGAGACCTGGTTCAAGGCTCCAGAGAGCACCCCTGCAATACCAGGCTACAACTCTTACCACACTTTTCGCCACCAAACCAGGGCCGAAACACTAAAGGTGGAGGAGTGTCAATATTCACCAAGGATATTCACACCACCAGGCTAGCTGGCCAACACAATGTGTCTGAAATTCTCCAAGTGCAACTAACACTAGGTAAGACTGCAATCCAAATTGTAGCTTGCTACAGATCCCCCACCATACCCCAAGATTCTTACTACACCTTTCTAAACATACTGGAAAATATTAAGATAGAACCAAACACCCTAATACTGGGTGATTTTAACTACCCTGCCATTAACTGGGAAAACTACTCATGTCCCAACACCTTTGCAATGGTTCTTGGAATTCATAAATTCCAATGCCCTGGATCAACTAATCCATAGTCCCACCAGGGGCTCCAATATCCTAGACCTGGTCATTACCATCATGGGAAATCAATGCTCCATACCTATGGTCACCCCCTCGTTAGTCAGGTCTGACCATAAGCTAATCACCCTTAACATCCACATCCCACCCCACCCCCCAGTAAAGAAACCACCATAAAAAACTTCTCCAAAGCCAACTTCATGCTGCTCAAGTCAGAAGTGACAAACTTCATAACACCCATGCAGACGGGAACTGAAAGTTCAACTGCTGAATCCTACACTAAGGCACTGTACGAGCACATCCACTCATGCATGAATCGTGCCATCCCAAATAGAACCAAAATGCTCTCATCCAAAAAAAGGAAGCCAATCTGGTGGTCTCCTGCCATAAACAAACTTTACAACAAAAGGAAGAAACTTTTGCAGAAAAGAGGAAAATCCCAGGATGCAAAAAACTCCCTTACTGGCCTCAGTAAGAAACTGAGATGCCTCATAAAATCCTCCAAAGCTAGTTACGAAAATAAAATTGCCAAAGATTCCAAAGACAACCACAAAGCATTCTATAACTATGTCAAGAATCTAAATGGCAATGCTCAGATCTGTGCTGAGCTAAAACAGAATGGCATTAAATATACTGATCCAAAGGATATTGCCAATATCCTGGCAGATCGATTCAGTGCCAACTTCATCCCCCTCTCACCCCCTAAATGGCCCATCTCAATACCGGAAGATTGCCAAATTCCAGTAATAACGGCCACACAGGTACAAAACGCACTCTAAAGCCAAGAATACAGCATCCATGGGACCAGATGACATCCCGGGCTGTGTACTACATGAACTACAATATGAACTGGCACCTCACCTAAGTGTCATGTTTAATCATAGCCTCACCTCAGGTTTCGTGCCCACTGAGTGGCACAGAGCTACAGTTATCCCAATCCACAAGGGGGGAATCCACCTTGGATCCCGGAAACTACCGTCCCATCAGTCTGACAAGCCTTATCTGCAAGGCCATGGAGTGTATTATCATGGAACTTATAAACAAAGACATTGGCAATCTTCAAACACTGGACCCCACCCAGTTTGGGTTTGTGAAGGGCCGATCTTGTCTCCTGAACCTGATTGACTTCTTTGAATCAGTCTCCAGAGCCATGGACAAGGGTAAGGTGGTCCACACAGCCTATCTAGACCTTGCCAAGGCCTTTGACACCATTCCCCACTCTGGAATCATAGATAAACTTACTAAGTTGGGCATTAATCCCTATGTCACCCAATGGGTTGCTAAATGGCTTACTGATAGAACCCACACTGTAAAAGTAGCCGACTCCAAATCCAGCTCCAGACAAGTGACAAGTGGAGTACCTCAGGGTTCAGTCCTGGGGCCGCTCTTGTTTGGCATCTACTTCTCTGAAGTACAGGTCAACACTAAGGGACTCTGGCTAACAAAGTTAGCAGATGACTGCAAACTGGGAGCCATTACTGAATCCCCAAATGATGTGGATACTCTATAAAAGGGCCTTACAGAAACAGATGCTTGGTGCCAGAGCCATGGGCTCAAGCTCAATGCCAAGAAATGTATTGTTATCCCTTTGGGAAAAACATGTATCCATGAATTACCATATAGGTGGCAGTACACTAAACACAGAAAGTGTGATAAGAGACTTAGGGACACAGGTGGACAGTGGTCTCACCTTCGATAACCACATCGCCACAACAGTCAGGAAATCCTTCTATGTGGCACACCTCATCACGAAGGGCTTTTCATCCAGGAAAAGGAGGTCATTGTCCCACTGTACTCATCCCTCATTAGACCCATTATAGAATACAATGCCCCATTTGGTATGTACCTCTCAAGACATCTGCAACAACTGGAAAGGCCTCAGAAATACCTCACTAAAAGAATCACAGGCCTAAAGCAGATGCCCTACGCTGACCGCCTTAAAAAACTCCAGCTATACTCTGTCGCACATCGTCTACTCAGAGGCGATCTCTGCTTAACATACAAGGCCATGTCAAACCCAGAGCTGTTGGACATGCTACACATAAAGAAATCCCAATCCCTCAGAGCTACACGCTCCAGGGATCTAAACCTTGTCATCACAATAAACAAAACATGCTGGAGGGATAGGTTCCTGACCCAGAGACTCCCCAGACTCTGGAATAGATTGCCCATACATGTCAAGCAAAGTGCCTCTTTGGATCTCTTCAAGAGGAACCTTGACGATTGGATGGGAGAAAGGAAATTCACTCTAGGGATCACGTCAGTCGCCCTGCTAGACAGGGGTCCAGGAAAGTAAATAATGTGGGAAGAAATAGCCAGGGAATTGTTATGGCTAGGCTTGTATAGGCCCTAGGGCTGATAGCCTAGTACCAACCTATGAACCTATGAACCTCTCCTCTTACCTCCCAACACTCAGACTTGTGAGAGATGCACTTATATATCCAAACTGGAAGCCACGCACTCTCTAGCCAAGACCGAAATAGCTGGTCAACACTTGCACCACACCACATGGAACACATAGCCCTCCAGAACACATGCCGGCATTGCCTTGACATAAAAACACAAACCACACACCCACCTTCATGGAGGCTCTCAATAAAAATCTAACCAAACAGCAGAGACCTCCAAGGCAGAAACACACTCGACCACCACAACACAACACTAATCACGAGATACAAAACTCTACTAAACAGTTTGCCACTCAACCAAAGCCCCTGAGGCAAAACAGCATGCCCAATACACTAGTCACAGGTGACTCGATAGTGAGGCACACTGATGTTCCACTCACTAGGTTAAATAAGGAGAAAGTAACAGTCAGCTGCCTCTCAGGCACCAGGATCCACCACATAATGCATGGACTCAGGTCCGTCAACAACAGGTACAAATATGACTCTGTTATTGTACATGTGGGTGTGAATGACCTGAGATTTACCTCCCTGGACTACATGAAAAGAGACATGGAGGAGCTCATGGCTTATGTAGCCCAGACGGGTATGACCCTAGCCCTGAGCAGCATCCTACCATCACCCAGAATGATACCACAGTACAAGCATAAAATGATTGAGTTCAAAAATTGGCTAAGTTTCTGGTGTCATTCTAAGGGGATCCAGTATCTGTATGCCTGGGATGACATGATTGACAGACCTCGATGCTTTGCCAGAGGTGGCCTGCATCTGTCACCCCTGAGGTTCCGGATACTGGCCAAGGCTCTTGCCATCCCTATAATGCCTTTTTTAGGTGGTGTTCCAAAGACCAAATTACCACCATAACAGCTACAAACAAATGAAATTTGAGGGTCATGCTGCTCAACGCTAGAAGTCTAAATCTCAAAATGCACTCACTCAAAGTACTCCTTAAAATGGAGAACATTGACATTTGTGCTGTAACAGAGACCTGGTTCAAGGCAGCATAAAGCACCCCTGCACTACCAGGGTACAACTCATTCCACACCTTTTCGGCCCCAGAACTTTAACTGAAGCACCAAAGGCGGTGGTGTCTCCATATTCATAAAGGATGCCCACACCTCTAGACTGGTAGCCCAAAACATAATGCATCTGAAATACTTCAGGTGCAGCTAACATTGGGTAAGACAGTGATTCAGATCGTAGCCTGCTATAGGTACCCAGCCCTGTCCCAAAATTCACACTTCACATTCCTAAGCACCCTGAAGAATATTAGGGTCCAACCTAACACTCTCATACTGGGCGACTTCAACTACCCCTCTATTAACTGGGAAAACTACTCATGTACCAATACACTTGCCCAACGTTTTCTGGAATTCATTAATTCTAATGGGCTGGACCAACTCATTCTTATCCTCCAGTAGAGGCAGCAACATCCTTGATCTGGTCATTACTAACATGGGCGACCATTGCTCCACACCAATAGTCAACTCTTCCCGGGTTAGATCCGATCACAAGCTAATCACCTTGGAAATCCACATCCCTCCCACCCCCACAACAAAGGTAACCACCATGAAAAACTTCTCCAAAGTTAACTTTGGGCTCCTAAAAACAGAGGTGGCTAACTTCACAGCACCCATGCAAATGGAGAATAGTTGCATGACTGCCATATCATACACCAATGCACTCTACAAACACGTACACAAATGCATGGATCTCGCCATACCTAATAGAACTAAGACGCTCTCCTCAAAAAAAAAAAGCAAGCTAATTTGGTGGTCCGCTGCCATAAACAAACTCTACAACAGAAGGAGGAAACTGATGTGGAATAAGGTGAAGTCCCAAGACTAAAAAGACTCCCTTATTAGCCTCAGCAAAAGGTTGAGATCCCTCTGCAAATCCTCTAAAGCTAGCTATGAAAACAGAATTGCAGCAGATACAACCACAAGGTCTTCTATAGTTATGTAAAGAATCGCCATGGCAATACCTGGATTTGCTCTGAGCTACTGCACAATGGTATCCCCTATACTGAGCAAACAGGTATTATACTGATGAACAGGTTCAGTGCTAACATTACCCCTCCCCCACAAAGGACCAGTCACAATACTAGTAGATTGCCAGGCACCCAGTATTACTGCTGCACAGGTTAAAACAGCACTGTCCAAGGTTAAAAATACAGCTTCTATGGGACCTGACAGTATCAATGGCTGTGTTCTACATGAACTACAGAGTGAACTGGTGAACTGGCACCTCATCTGTGTGCCCTGTTCAACCACAGCCTCACCTCAGGCTTTGTCCCTACTGAATGGTGCACTGCTACAGTCATCCATCTCCACAAAGAAATAACAACTACAGACTCCGGGAACTATCACCCCATTAGCCTGATGAGTCTGATATGTAAAGCTATGGAATGCATTATCATGGACCTAATAAACAAAAATATAGGGAATCTCCAAACTCTGGATCCTACACAGTTTGGTTTTTTGAAGGGTAGATCATGCCTGCTCAACTTGGTTGACTTTTTTGAGTCAGTCACCAGAGGTGTCGATGAAGGTAAGGTGGTTCATACAGCCTACCTTGATCTGGCCAAGGCCTGTGATACCATTCCCCACTAAGGAATTACAGAAAAACTTACTAAGCTAGCCATCAACCACTATATCACTAGGTGGGTTGCAAACTGGCTCACAGATAGAACCCACAGTGTAAAGGTAGCTGACTCCAAGTCAGACTGTCGACCACTCACAAGTGGAGTCCCACAGGGTTCGGTCTTGGGTCGTCTCCTGTTTGGTATCTACTTCTCTGAAGTCCAGGCCAACACAAAGGGACTCTGGCTGACAAAGTTCGCAGATGATTGCAAGTTGGGAGCTATTATTAACTCCCCAAGTGATGCTGACATCCTACAGAAAGGCCTCAATGAGACCAACAACTGGTGTCAGAACTATGGCCTTAAGCTCACTGCCAAAAAAATGTGTCTTCATCCCCTTTGAGCAAAACCTGATTCCCTTAAATTACCACATTGATGGTAGTCCACTGAATGCAGAAGGCATTATAAGAGATCTGGGAACACAGGTTTACAGCAACCTCTCTTTTGACCACCATGTTTCCACTGTGATTAGAAAGTCCTTCTATGTGGCACATCTCATTACTAAGGGTTTTGCATCCAGGAAGAAAGAGGTCATTGTCTCCCTCTACTCTTCCCTCATTAGGCCAATCATCGAGTACAATGCCCCATTTTGCATGTACCTCACTAGACACCTGCAACAACTGGAGAGGCCGCAAAAGTACCTCACAAAGAGGACTCTAGGCCTTAAACACTTGTCCCTACTGAATACAGACTCAAAAATCTCCAACTATTCTTTGTCTCATATCACTTACTTAGATAGATCTCTGCTTGACTTACAAAACCATGTCTGACCCAGCTCTGTTAGAAATGCTACATCTAAAGAAATTACAATCCCTCCTCACCACATGTTCCAGAGACCTCAACCTCATTACCACAATCAACAGAACATGCTGGAGGGACAGGTTCATAACCCAGAGATTTCCCATGCTATGGAATAGACTTCCCATATATGTCAAGCAGAGCACCTCACTGGCCCTCTTCAAGAGAAATCTTGATGAGTGGATGGGAAATAGAAGATTCACCCCGGGGATCACTCCAGTGGCTCTACTCGACAGAGGCACTAGGAACTAAGGTTGGGTGGCACGATGCCAGGGTAATCCTACGGACTAGGCTTGTAAAGACTCCAGGGCCATTAGCCTAGTACACCTATGAACCTATGAACCTATATGTCAGTCTGCAGTTTCACTGAATCCACTATTACCTATCAATTAGACTCTTTAAAATTAGTACTGGTAATCTTTCCTGTTAGTTTGATTCTTATGACCATTTTGAGAGCTAGTGTGATGTCTATAGTCTTATAATGTTTTATTTTACCTTTTCAGGGGTGTTACCTTTATACTTAAACTGTAAGCACATAATTCGTTTAGCTTTTTTGTTCATGCTGGCAATATAGCTGTACTTTTTGAACATTCAGTCTAGTTAGATTCATGTTTAAAGATATCAAACATCCTGGGGTTTGCTTCTCTTGAGTCACTATACCTGTAAGTCATTCTTATTTTTGTTTATAATATGCATTTTTGTCCAGGTTGTTGGTTGCAGCTGAATAGCTATATTCTTCCTTAGTTCAAAACCCAGAGTGGTATAAACAGCTAAGTGGATGTTTTTCATGTTATCATCCCCCTACATCACCTTCTGTACTACATAAGTTACTTACCAAAGTCCACTTCACATGATGGACATGCTTTAACCATAAGTATCATGTTGGATGATCGATGAGTCTAGGTATGTCTTAGGACAGGACAACGGAACATCTGTTTTGAATAGAGTGGACAATTCTTGCCATCTGTACAAGTGCTGCTATATATACTTTAGTTATTAGGTTTAATTTGTTAGGAGGGGGAGTTTTGCTTTGTTCTCTAAACTAGATTATATTATTTCCAGCTAGCTTTAATAATTGGCTTTAGGATTAGGTGTTTCTGATTTTAGGCTAGCAACTTATGGGGGTTCAGGCACCTAGGCAGTAAGACATTTCTCTGTGGTACATTTGGTTGAGGGCACATGGCTGAAGTGACATTTAGCTCCAGAGAAATATGACTGTTTATGAATTCCTTGTGGGCATGGAGAAGCACACACTGTCTTGTCCACATCTTTAATAACCAAGTGCATGGAGGCAGAAGAACTAATGAGTGTTGTGCTCAGAGTACAGTACATGGTTATGTAGCTACAATATGTAGAAGTGTCCTATAGCATGGATAATTTTATTATTTATTTATTTATTTTACATTTATTAACTGGGTTAGTCCAGCTGAGTGTTTGGCTCATTTTTAGTGGAGACCCAAGGAAAAAAACTCTGCAGTGAGTTTTTTACATTTTACTTACAAGCAATTAAGACATTTTCATTTGCAGCTAAACAAACAGTTAAATAGATAACATTTACAGTAAATCATACAGAAAACAGTTGGGCACAATGTCAGAAGTCATTCATAAAACACTTAGGTACAATGTGATGACAGGAATAAGGTGTTCATAATTCCGAAGTGGTTCTATACAGTATAAGTACAAAAGGAATAGCATGGGGATGAAGTGGTTAAACACAGAAACAATCTCTACAACAGAAGGAGGAAACTGATGTGGAATAAGGTGAAGTCCCAAGACTAAAAAGACTCCCTTATTAGCCTGAGCAAAAGGTTGAGATCCCTCTGCAAATCCTCTAAAACTAGCTATGAAAACAGAATTGCAGCAGATACAACCACAAGGTCTTCTATAGTTATGTAAAGAATCGTCATGGTAATAACCGGATTTGCTCTGAGCTACTGCACAATGGTATCCCTTATACTGAGCAAACAGATATTGCAAATATACTGGTGAACAGATTCAGTGCTAACTTTACCCCTCCCCCAAAGGACCAGTCACAATACTAGTAGATTGCCAGGCACCCAGTATTACTGCTGCACAGGTTAAAACAGCACTGTCCAAGGTCAAGAATACAGCTTCTATGGGACCTGACAGTAGCCCTGGCTGTGTTCTACATGAACTACATGAACTACAAAGTGAACTGGCACCTCACCTGTGTGCCCTGTTCAACCACAGCCTCCCCTCAGGCTTTGTCCCTACTGAATGGCGCACTGCTACAATCATCCATCTCCACAAAGGAGGAGTGACTACAGACCCCGGGAACTATCACCCCATTAGCCTGATGAGTCTGATATGTAAAGCTATGGAACGCATCATCATGGACCTAATAAACAAGGATATAGGGAATCTCCAACCTCTGGAGCCTACACAGTTTGGTATTGTGAAAGGTAGATCATGCCTGCTCAACTTGGTTGACTTCTTTGAGTCAATCACCAGAGCTGTGGATGAAGGTAAGGTGGTTCATACAGTCTACCTTGATCTGGCCAAGGCCTTTGATACCATTCCCCACTAAGGAATCACAGAAAAACTTACTAAGCTAGCCATCAACCCCTATATCACTAGGTGGGTTGCAAACTGGCTCACAGATACAACCCACAGCGTGGAAGTAGCTGACTCCAAGTCAGACTGTCGACCACTCACAAGTGGAGTCCCACAGGGTTCGGTCCTGGGTCGTCTCCTGTTTGATATCTACTTCTCTGAAGTCCAGGCCAACATGAAGGGACTCTGGCTGACAAAGTTCGCAGATGATTGCTAGTTGGGAGCTATTATTAACTCCCCAAGTGATGCTGACATCCTACAGAAAGGCCTCAATGAGACCAACAACTGGTGTCAGAACTATGGCCTTAAGCTCATTGCCAAAAAAATGTGTCTTCATCCCCTTTGAGAAAAACCTGATTCCCTTAAATTACCACATTGATGGTAGTCCACTGAATGCAGAAGGCGTTATAAGAGATCTGGGAACACAGGTTTACAGCAACCTCTCTTTTGACCACCGCGTTGCCACTGTGATTAGAAAGTCTTTCTATGTGGCACATCTCATTACTAAGGGTTTTGCATCCAGGAAGAAAGAGGTCATTGTCTCCCTCTACTCTTCCCTCATTAGGCCAATCATCAAGTACAATGCCCCATTTGGCATATACCTCACTAGACACCTGCAACAACTGGAGAGGTCGCAAAAGTACCTCACAAAGAGGATCCTAGGCCTTAAACACTTGTCCCTACTGAATACAGACTCAAAAAACTCCAACTATTCTCTGTCTCATATCACTTACTAAGATACGATCTCTACTTGACTTACAAAGCCATGTCTGACCCAGCTCTGTTAGAAATGCTACATCTAAAGAAATCACAATCCCTCCTCACCACATGCTCCAGAGACCTCAACCTCATTACCACAATCAACAGAACATGCTGGAGGGACAGGTTCATAACCCAGAGACTTCCCATGCTATGGAATAGACTTTCCATATATGTCAAGCAGAGCACCTCACTGGCCCTCTTCAAGAGACATCTTGATGAGTGGATGGGAAATAGAAAATTCACCCCGGGGATCAGTCCAGTGGCTGTACTCGGCATAGGCACTAGGAGCTAAGGTTGGGTGGCATGATGCCAAGGTAATCCTACGGACTAGGCTTGTAAAGGCTCTAGGGCCATTAGCCTAGTACACACCTATGAACATATGAACCTATATGTCAGTCTGCAGTTTCATTGAATCCACTATCACCTATCAATTAGACTCTTTAAAATTAGTACTGGTAATCTTTCCTGTTAGTTTGATTCTTATGACCATTTTGAGAGCTAGTGTGATGTCTGTAGTCTTATAATGTTTTATTTTACCTTTTCAGGGGTCTTACCTTTATACTTAAACTGTAAGCACATAATTCATTTAGCTTCTTTGTTCATGCTGGCAATATAACTTTACTTTTTGAACATTCAGTCTAGTTAGATTCATGTTTAAAGATATCAAACATCCTGGGGTTTGCTTCTCTTGAGTCACTATACCTGTAAGTCATTCTTATTTTTGTTTATGATATGCATTTTTGTCCCGGTTGTTTGTTGCAGCTGAATAGCTATATTCTTCCTTAGTTCAAAACCCAGAGTGGTATAAACAGCTAAGTGGCTGTTTTTCATGTTATCATCCCCCTACATCACCTTATGTACTACATAAGTTACTTACCAAAGTCCACTTCACATGATGGATATGCTTTAACTATAAGTATCATGTTGGATGATCGATGAGTCTAGGTATGTCTTAGAACAGGACAGTGGTACATCTGTTTTGAATAGAGTGAACAATTCTTGCTGTCTGTACAAGTGCTGCTATATATACTTTAGTTATTAGGTTTTATTTGTTAGGAGGGGGAGCTTTGCTTTGTTCTCTAAACTAGATTACATTATTTCCAACTAGTTTTAATAATTGGCTTTAGGATTAGGTGTTTCTGATTTTAGGCTAGCAACTTATGGGGGTTCAGGCACCTAGGCAGTGAGACATTTCCCTGTGGTACATTTGGTTGAGGGCACATGGCTGAAGTGACATTTAGCTCCAGAGAAATATGACTGTTTATGAATTCCTTGTGGGCATGGAGAAGCACACACTGTCTTGTCAACATCTTTAATAACCAAGTGCATGGAGGCAGAAGAACTAATGAGTGTTGTGCTCAGTGTACCGTACATGCTTATGTATGTACAATATGTAGAAGTGTCCTATAGCATGGAGAATTTTATGATTTATTTATTTATTTATTTTACATTCGTTAACTGGGTTAGTCCAGCTGAGCGTTTGGCTTGTTTTTAGTGGAGACCCGAGGAAAAAAACTCTGCAGTGAGTTTTTTACATTTTACTTACAAGCAATTAAGACATTTTTATTTGCAGCTAAACAGTTAAAGAGATAACATTTACAGTAAATCATACAGAAAACAGTTGGGCACAATGTCAGAAATCATTCTGAAAACACTTAGGTACAATGTCATGACAGGAATAAGGTGTTCATAATTCCAAAGTGGTTATATACAGGATAAGTACAAAAGGAATAGCATGAGGATGAAGTGGTTAAACACAGAGACAGAGGGGTAGCTGTGTATTACGCTTGACAGTGGAAGGTGAGGAAAAGAGGGAGAAGAAGTAGAAGGGAAGGGAATGGAGGGAGGAGGAACAGAAGCTATGGTAGGGTAGTTTCAGGGAGGATGACTACAGTGGCAGGACCATTTATTTGTTAGGTATCTCCAAGTGGCTAGATTGAAATGCTTGTAGTCACATTTAGGCTCCAGTATGCATTTTAGGTAATGTTGTCTAGATACTGTGAAAGGGGTAGTGGTTCACACACAGCACTAATAAAGGTGCTGCCAATTGTGCACTGCACTGTTACCTTCACTGACATGCCCATTGGCTAGCCTGCTGTTGATGCTTACCACACTGCCTGCTTTCTTATGTTGCCTTGTGGGCCATGGACATTATTTCCGCCCTGTGCATTTGATTGGTGAAGTTGTGGACATGGCACTGCATTCTTCTGTTTACCCACAGGGAATTCACAACAGCCATATTTCTCTGCAGCTGCATGCCATTTCAGCCATGTGTCCCCAACCAAATGTACCACAAGTAAATGTCACGCTGGCTAGGTGCCTGAACCCAACTTATGGATTCTTAGTTTCATTGTCCCTTTGTAAGTGACCACAAAAATGATGGGTAAGGAAGATGTTTTCTTTAAAATGTTTGCAAGTACAAAATATTTTTCATTTTTATACTGGTTTGATTGTTTGTTTGTTGGCTTGATAATATGTTTGCTTGTTTGTTTCTTTGTTTGTTTATTTAAATGGGTTGTCTTTGATGGAGGACTGGCCCAAAAGGACCAATTGCAAGGTCTGCACAGGAGAAAATACAAACAAGGACAAAGATTTAATGGTACAATGCAAATCAATACTTTTATAGGAAATACAGACAATAAGATGAAATAAAAGATTACAGAAAAGTTATGCAAGTATATTGTTTATATGATACACTGACATAAGTTAAGTTCAGCATTGATTATCGCATACAAGGGCACCGATTTTCAGTTCTTGAAAACAGAATTTAATTTTTTTAATAAGATGAAATCTGGGAAATATACTTCCAATTCACCATTATCAATATCATCATCAACCCCCTTTTTCCTATTTTTTTTCATGGAGTCGGGGTGCTGTGCCAACTGTTGGCACCTTTCTCAATCCAATGCTACTCTCCTACCTTCGTCAAAAGTCATTCCTGACTATCACAGGCCTTCTCTCTCACAATCTAGTCATCTCTTTGCTGGATCCCCTTGTGTTCTCTTACCTTCTTGCCTGTCCCAAATCTTCTTCACCAGATTTTCTTCTGCTTTCTAGCATATTTGCCTAAACCACCTTAATCTGTACTCTTTTTCTTTCTCTGCAATTGTAGCTACTTTGTCTTCTTCCATAATGTCCTTATTTCTTTGTTTGTCCTGCAGTGTGTATCCTATCACCCATCATAGGCACTTTATCTCCATCACCTTTAACTTCCACAGCTGCTGCGCCTTCATTGACCAGGTTTCTGTACCACATCTTTGTGCTGGTCAAAGAACTGTTTTGTACACCTTATTTTTCAGCTTCTTTGGCATACTTGCTTCTCTAGCTTAAAATGCCAAATTCTGTAAAAATCCAATGTTTTTCAAATGTATGTAATGAAATCCATTTGAATTTCAGACTTCATATCCTTAAGAAAAATGCATACTGATCCAAAACCTGTAATGGTCACAACTGTCTTAAGTTTATAAGCAATATTTAAAATCATTCCCTGATTTTAGGCTTCTGCAGCCCCTCATACACATTACTTTTGGTTTTGTCCAGTTATTATGTGCTTAGAGGTTGACAGGTATGCTTCAAAAGAGCCTCATTTCTGCCAATGATATCAGTGGTTTCATCCTCACAGACACTACCCAGAGCTCATAACCGCACCTGAGGCTGCAGACTCAGACTGACAGGTAAATTAAGAGTTTAACTCTGTGACTCTGCTGTCCCTTCACAAGCCCCTTCAGTGCAGAGCCTGCTCTAGCACTGCTGTGCTTCCTTCCTTTGCTAAATCTGCCAATCCCCCTGTATACCTTGTCTAATAAAAGAGAACCCACAACG
The DNA here is from genome assembly GCF_019279795.1 of Protopterus annectens. Lineage (NCBI taxonomy): Eukaryota > Metazoa > Chordata > Ceratodontiformes > Protopteridae > Protopterus > Protopterus annectens. The sequence goes on along the minus strand of NC_056732.1, from coordinate 1,366,964,762 downwards.
TTTCAATTCTTCCTTCTTAGGTAGCTGGTTCCACTCGCCAGAAGAGAGCAGTGAACTAGTTTTCAAGAAAAAAACTCACCCTCTGATTTGAAGGTGCTGGTTTTCATCACATATGTTTCTCACTCAGCAGATGACCATTCCTGTGCACTCTAAACTTGAAGTTAATAGGACATATCTGTTCACTGACCTCAGAAGCTTCTCAAAGCATCCCTTTCATCTTGCAGCAATGCCTGTCCATCAGTGTCACAGATTCTCCAGCCTTACTGACAGCAGCCTGAGCAGTAGTCTGTCTCCCACCCATGAATCACCAGAGGGTTTGCCAAATCTTCTGTGTAGCCATATTGAAGCTTTTCCCAATAGTCTCTTCAAAATCCTCCCTCACACATACACTCATTCCCTTTTGTGACCAGTGTAGCTACTACTGTTTTGTCTTGTCAGTTCCTATCAGGCAGATTTGGAGTTCCCCAAACTAGAACTACATTAAAACATTTTTTAACCTGACAGTGTCCACCAGCAGATCAAAACTGGGGCAAGTACCTACCAAGTTTTGACTATAGTTCCTTGCTGTAAAACTCTTGAGCACAAACTCTTCAAACTGCATATCCCTGACATCACAAAGATCATGAGAGGAGCTCTTCTGGAGATGGCATTTGAATTCAACATGCACAAAAGCAGCAGACACGATGGTACAGCGGTAGTGTTGTTGCCTCACAGCAAGAGGTTCTCCTGTTTGATTCTTGGCTGGAGTGCCTTCTGTGAAGAGTCTGCATGTCCTCCCTGTGGTTGAGTGGCCTCTGAAAGGCATGTGTGAATGGGTGTGCCTTCTCTGAAGGTTGGGTGTCGGGCTGGCAATTCGGCAATGTAAAAATCTACTGCCAATCATTAGTGGACCGGAGTTCCACTGTGGCGACACCTAACCACGAAAAGACAAACAAACATCACAGAAGCAACAGACATCCTCAGGACACTTTCACTACAAGTTCATGGGTCCATAGGTAAGTACTAGGCTAGCTACACTTGTAGATCTTTTTAAGCATAGCCAATTTCTCTTTTGGTGCCTGAGTTTGTTTAGAGGTTGGCCTTATGTATCTCATGGTCCATAATTATATATTAACCATGTTGAGAGTTTTGTTTTCAATATATTCAGTTTTATTTATATTAAAATAAATATTTATTAGTTTAACAGAACTCAGTGTAAAAATTGTATAAAAATTCATTGCTGCATTTGAGGCTTGATGCACAAATACAAAACTAAATTTGTTTTAGACATACAATTGTGCCCCAAGTTATTCATTCTCAATTTAGATGTTTGCTGTAAATAAATGTCATAAGTATGAACCAATTCGAGAATGCTATACAAGTATCATTTAAGAACAACTGGGTCAACTTTTAAGAGTGTACTGTCAATGTAGTAGTTCTCTGGGACATTTCAAGATTTTTGAAATAAGTCAGTCATCTGCCTTCCACACATTAAGACCAGCAACTGCACAGAGACATTTAAGAAGATGAGGCTCAATACACAAGTAGGAAAAAGTTTCATCTGTTTTAGGCACACAACTGCCAATTCACATGACGTGGCAGAAACTGACTGTTGCAGGAGTTTAAAACAGTAGCTTTTCAGCCATAACCACTAAGATTCATGCAAAATAGAAATAGATATCAGGCATAATGAGCAGCTTATAGGCAAGTAAGCAAAACAAATTCTCATTTAATGTCATGCGTGTCAATGGATGTTTAATTTTGTCGCTGTGCTTTAAGTATGGCTGTCATAGCACTTCATTTAAAAACAGATCTGCCAGCCAGCTAGCATGCCAACTGTGCAAACCATCTTTTATTACAAATTATCAGAAAGTGCAAATGATATGACCTTGTTCAGCTAAAGCAGTTATTCTTTTTCTTTAACAATGTATTATGTCTATCGTTTTACTATGGACTGATATTATTTTTATTTCCTGAAAACTTAGGAACTGATTTACTACAGACGCACATACTTCAATAACAGACAAAGCCTGCTTCGCTCAGATAGAATGCTGGATTTTCAGCCTAATGGAGTTTCCTTCAGGAAACACTTAATTTGTAGACTATAAGACTAGTTAAAACTTCACCCTACATTCTTAAATTCTGTCAGTTCTCCTGACTACAAAACATTTTAAGGACAGTTAATGCAGCTATTTACCACTGTTTGTGTGAAACATTGTATGCATCTCCTGAGCGATAATAATGATAAAGGAAAAGCCCTGTTTGTTGAGTGATGGAACAAACACAAAAGTCCAATGTAAAAGGAAAAATGTTCCAAACACTAAAACCAAGGAGAAGCCAAAATCCAATAAAAATCCAAGTAAGAATCCAAATAAAGTTCCACAGAAACCTTTATTGTATAGGTAAGCGCTTCCGCAGCCTCTCCTGGTTGCTTCCTCAGACCAAAACAAACACGCTTAAAAACAATCCCCTTTTTATAATACACATCACACAAGACTCACCAATCCCCATGGAGAATACAAGACTCCAATGCTTTCCAGATTCAAAGAGATACACACTCTTTTAAATCAGATAAAAACATATATGTAGAAAATGCATATAAAAATACATGTAGAAATACATATAAAAAAACACATAAAAAGTGTGTATAAAAATATATAAAAATGTGTGTAAAAAGCCTAAAAGCACTGTAAAGCATGCTTGCATGTCCTGTTTGAAACACAACCCTAGTTCCAGAGCACAGCAGATTGCTTCATACTACTTTCTTCCTACAACAGGTTAAAGGGATATGTAATCATTCAGCCAGGGTGATTTATGTGCAGCCAGTGTCAAAATCCATCTAAGTTCTTTCTGTTCAGTTCTATTACTTAAATCCCCACCTCTCATATTTTCTACTAAACTGTCTATAATGAAGAAATTAAAACAATGGTTCTCCCCCTGCTGCAACATATGCTTGGCTATTGCACTATGTTCCTGCCCTCTCCTAGAACAGTAGAAGTGATTCCGTATCCGTTCTCTGAGGCGTCTGTTGGTTTTCCCAACATAGACTGTGTCACAGCATACACAGTGGGCTAAATATATCACATCCTTAGTTTGACAGTCCCCCATGGCACTTAATTTATATGATTTCCGTGTTATGGGATGTACAAATAATCTGTTGGTTTCAATGTACTGACAGAATGGACACTTGTTGCATCTCACTGTCCCATAGGTCGCCAGAGGGGGATGTTACATCCCTTCTTTATAGCAGAGCATTCCTCTGAGTGATTTACTGTTTTTATATGTAAACTTTGGCCTATCACCTACTATCTTACTGACCTGATCATCTGTACTTAGAATATACCAATTCCTATACAGTATATTCTTAATCAGATGTGTATCTGACTAATGTGTTGTTATAGCTCAAAACGTGTGTGCCACCAATCCTTTTCTCAGAGGTCAGATTATCTCTAGCCGGACTGGAAAAGTATGATGTCCCTATATTGTCTCTCTGACTTTTGGCTGTTTGACAAGCCTCCTCTATCTGCTGTGCTCTGGAACTAGGGTTATGTTTCAAATAGGACATGCAAGCATGCTTTATAGTGCGTTTAGGCTTTTTACACACATTTTTATATATTTTTATGCACACTTTTTATGTGTTTTTTTATATGTATTTCTACATGTATTTTTATATGCATTTTCTACATATATGTTTTTATCTGATTTAAAAGAGTGTGTGTCTCTTTGAATCTGGAAAGCATTGGAGTCTTGTATTCTCCATGGAGATTGGTGGGTCTTGTGTGATGTGTATTATAAAAAGGAGATTGTTTTTAAGCATGTTTGTTTTGGTCTGAGGAAGCAACCAGGAGAGGCTGCGAAAGCGCTTACCTATGCAATAAAGGTTTCTGTGGAACTTTATTTGGATTCTTACTTGGATTTTTATTGGATTTTGGCTTCTCCTTGGTTTTAGTGTTTGGAATATTTTTTTCTTTTACATCTCCTGAGAGATGATTACCTTGTATCTTTAGATTTTACTATCATTCTGATAGTCCACTATTGCACTGAACCTCTTCATGGTGGAGTACTATAGTAGGGCTATCTTTGATTTAGAAATGGTAACCATTAGAACTTACACCATATGGTAAATTTTCTAAATCTGGCTCATAGAGGGTTATGAACAGACCTCTGATCATAACCTACTTACAGGAAATGCACTTTGAGTGTGGAGTAAAGCAGAACTTAAGAGGTGAATCTTAGCATCCATGTCAAGAACATATAATAAGAGTGGTTTTCAGAGATACCCAGTTGTAATTCTTTGTAGTGCTATTTTTAATTATAACACCCACCTGGACAGGGTCTACTTTACATGATCAAAATGCCAGTAGACCGACTTTTAAAACACTGAGGCAACAACATCGAAAACTTATAACTCTGACAATTTAAATTGCTGACGTACACAAAACCGAATGTATAAAATTCTGTCTTACCTCCCATTTAATGCATGTACAAAAGTAAATACTTATACCATATCAACAGTGCACTATCACTTTAAAACTTTGTACAACATACCTAACTCTAACCTACACCCCTCCCACCAACCAATACCCGCATACTCAAAGAAAATCTCACTCAGTATTAATGAAGGTATCTACAGCACCCACATGAATATTCACTGGAGATTCCTTAATTCCATTATTACAATTATTTATTTTTTACTTTAACATTTGTGTAGGGAGGCTGCACCCCCCTGCACACCTCCCATGGGAGGCTGCATCCCCTACACCCCCTGAAAATTAAATATACCAACTCTGAGATCTCACTACAGTGCAGAAATTAGCAGATTTCCTGTTTTGTTCATCTTGCAAAGGTGACATTTCAAACATTCAGTCTTATAAATGTTGGTATAGTGAAGTTTTAGTTATATAAAACTTTGCTATTGTCATCTCAGTGTTTTAAAGGTCGGTCTACTGGCATTTCAATCATGTCAAGTAGACCCCCTGGGCAATATGGTTTCCTATGAATTACGTAAATGTTTGTTTAATTTCTCTACCTGTTTCTTCGTATAAAAAATAAATTATCAAGCTATTGTATTGTATCTTTATATATTTTGTATAAGATTATGCATACTATTAGTTGCTATTCTCTGAGCTGCCTTTATCCTATGATTTTGGAAAGATGAGATGTCCAAGAATTCAAATGGTACTCCTGATAAGAGCTTTAAGAATGGCACTCTAGTGTAAGAGATCTGTCCTTAAAGCTCTAATTGTAAGGTCAGTCTTGACATCTGGTAACTGTGTGACATTTGTATTTCTTTCCTTTGTCTGAGGGGGTTTGCTCTGGGTATTATGATTTCCTCCCCAATAGGTGCTGTCTAGAAGCTGTCTATGTAAAGCACTCTTAACTTTGCCCCTTTTGATTGGGAATGGCTAAGAAGAATCTGATATGCAACAGTCCTTTCAGCTAGTTAATTAAATTAAATGGAATAATCTCATAAAAATTCCTATTTGAATGTACTTTGCTCACAGTGCAAGTCATATTTGTTAATAAAGAAATCTCTGTTGGTCATAAGAATAGAAGGGAATTCAAATAATTTTAGAGCTTCATAACAAGGATTGGATTGTTGTCAAGATGACATTATTGATCAAAATAAAGATAATGTGTGTTTGAAGATGGAAGTGTATTATTTGGGAGACACCTTTGATATAGGGGATCAAAGATAATGATAATTGGTATATATATTCTCCTTTTAATTCAGTTAACTTAAAATTTAAAAAGTTATTTTTACTCTCTCATTTATGTATAGTATTAATCAGAATGTTAAATTTTGTGAGGGAGGTAGGCATACGATAATGCCTTATAAAATCCAATGTAATCCTCCTGGGATTACTTCATACGCAAGTCAGATCAAATCAACGTCTTGCACATTCTTGCAGATGTCATCTGAAAGGAGAGATGGGCCAAGCATGTAACACTTAATTAGGCGATGCATATCACCAGTGTGTCTGAGGCGTGTCAGGACCCTTTTTTCTTAAAGCACATCTCTTCATATTGCTAACAGGTGGTTTGATATGTCAGATTAGTAAACTTTTTCCATAATGCAAATATATTGCAGTTATGTTGACTGCTCAAGCATCAGTGCTATTCTCTTTACTAATTAAAAAATTGTAAATAGTTACCTGATTCTGTGATACAGAGGATAGATTCCTGACTGTAGGCGACTAGACTCCAACTAACAACCTTGGCACAGTCCATGAGGGGGAGAATGAAAGGGTCTGGAATTCTGGGTCATTCTTCCTGCTGTCTTGACCATCTGACAAAGCTCACCTTCAAATAATGATCAGTTAAAAGGTTGGCACCTCTTTCAGTATGTCTATCCAGATCATACTTTTGCCATGACTACAAAGTCATGAAATGACTCTAGTACTAAGTACACCTAATAGCGTACTTGATTTTTTTTTTTTTTTTTTATAGACAACACGTGGGCAGCATAAAAGCCCCAAAAGAATTTACCACTCCAGTTTGTACCACATAAGCCATTCTTCCTGATCACATTCCTCCATCTGCATCAATTGTTCCCCACATGACTACTGAAGTCACTTAGCAAAACTGCAGAATCCGTAGGCATTACCCTGTTCGATAAGAAAGTGGAATAATCAAAATAGTTGTTAGGTGTGCATGCACAAACCACAATTATATTGTGATCTTCTCATTTATCTGCACAAACGACAACTGAATATCAGCCAGCAGATTTTCAGTATTCCTGCATCTCCCAGGCATTTCTTCTTAGTATCAGCTCCTGAGTTGTATAGAGAACCCCTACTTTCAGAAGCTCTGGAGTTAGAATAAATGATGTGTGTGGAGGTAAGGGCAACTAAATCTAACGGGAGCTTTACGACCTCTAGCACACGATCAGGTTCTTTTCCAAGACGTAAGATGATATTCTGAATCCCATTTTTTTCATTCTAATTGTTTTAACATTATAGTGCTTAATGCAATTAATGTAATTTTATGCCTGCAATTTATTTTATCATTTAATACAGTCTATTAAAGAATAGTTGTTCACGTTAATCATATTTGCAGTAATTTGAGTCATTTGAAAATGACACTTGCTGTTATATATTCGTTAAGTACTGCCTTTAAGCTTTCCTTAGTTGTTCAGTTCTAGAAGTAACTTCATGGTCTTTCAGTCACGTCACCACCATTACACTACAGAGTTTATCTAAGATGCAGCACCAACTTTTTTGATTTTCTGTTTAAACAGCATGTATCCCGTAGTACCAGTCAATGGCAGAGTAGCTGCTGAGAAGGATATAGTTCTGAATGGTATCTGCTTTCCAAAAAATGTAAGTAGTTTTGCTAAATTATTTCATATTCCATATATTCATATGATTATATATTTATATGATTCATATAATGTTTCATATTCCATATTTATCAGGACCTTGTATTTACACTGTCTCTTGATGCTGTATATAATTCTATTGCACTAATGGTGATGTTACTGTGTTTGTTTTTGGTATTTTTGTGGATTTTTTTTCTCCCTGGGTCTCCACTGAAAATGGGCCTCTGGCTTAGTCAGACATACCCCAGTAACAAATGTAATAAATAAAAGAAATAAATATATAGATCTTTAAACCTTCTCTAGTCTTTGCCAGACAGCAGTAGTGTTCCGTTTGTTTAAGCAGAACCTATTCATGTAATATGAGCTAAATCTGCCAGGCTATTATTTTAATGTTTAGAGATGCTGGTATGGGTGCTACAATATAATTATGCATTTTATTATCCCCAAGACTTGCATGTACTAACTCCTGTTATATGTTTTTAATGTAATAGATTGAATATGTGTTTATTATTGGTTCCCTTATGAAACCTTGACTCTCATGATGCTAAGGAATGACATTGTCAAACACCAATGTCTGAAATACTGAAAGGGTGAAAACTTCATCTATAATTTTTTTGCAGAATACGTAATCCCACATTTGGAGGTAAGAGGAATCATTGCCAGCAAAAAAATTAGAAAATGCACTGAAAGCAGTTTCCTAAGAAAATCTATTCCTGGTGTTCTGTTCATTGGTATCTTGTGATTCAGGTTATTGATACATGGGGAATTTCTCCCCAACCACCCCTAGATATCCTGTATTACTCCCATCGACTATGTTTAAAAGACTATGATGTCACACCTTGTAAAAAAATATACTTTAGTGATACACTATGTCTTGTGACATCTACCTGATTACGCTGAAAGCTGAGAAGAATGACAATGAGATAACCAACACTGGAAGATCGACAACAGAGAAGACCAACAGTTGAGAATCCCGATGCTGAGAACATCGACATGATAAGGTAAGTGTGCGATAGGTCCGGACATTAGGGTCAAGGTGTGGGTAAGGTAAGTGTGTGATAGTGACGGACGTTAGGGTAGGGTGCAGGTCAGGTAAGTGTGCGATAGTGATGGACTTTAGGTTTAGGGGCGGGTTAAGTGAGTTAGGGTTAGGGTGCGGGTAAGGTAAGTGTGCGATAGTGACGGACTTAAGGGTTAGGGGCGGATTAAGTGAGTTAGGGTTAGGGTGCGGGTAAGGTAAGTGTGCGATAGTGACGGACTTAAGGGTTAGGGGCAGATTAAGTGAGTTAGGGTTAGGGTGCAGGTAAGGTAAGTGTGCGATAGTGACAGATATTAGGTTTAGGGGCGGGTTAAATGAGTTAGGGTTAGGGTGCGGGTAAGGTAAGTGTGTGATAGTGACGGACTTAAGGGTTAGGGGCAGATTAAGTGAGTTAGGGTTAGGCTGTGGGTAAGGTAAGTGTGCGATAGTGACAGACTTAAGGGTTAGGGGTGGATTAAGTGAGTTAAGGTTAGGGTGCAGGTAAGGTAAGTGTGCGATAGTGACTGACCTTAGGGTTAGGGTTTGGGTTAAGGTTAGTGCATAGATAGTTGTGTATGTAAGGTTTAGTGTAGGTTTGTAAAGTTTTTGGTGTGCTTGTGTTGTGTGTGTGTTTTTCAGGAAAGGTATTTGTTTTGTTGATTGTCGGGATTGTGGTTTGTCAGGCATGTGAAGTTTTGTGTTTTTGAACTTTTGGTTTTGTCGTGTCGTTATTTCATTGTTGGTGTTTTGGCATGTCGGTGTTATCAGGTAGACCCGTCTTGTGACGTGGTACTTTACTGCAGTCACTGTTGGAACTAATGTGAGAAATGCTGACTTAAATTGTTTACAGACTGGTTTTTGAATATGCTTGCTTGGTAGCAACTTGCCTGTTTGAATACCAGTTTTCAGTCCCATTATTATTGCATTATAGTACTTAATGCAATTAATACAATTTTATAGCTTCTATTTATTTTCTCATTTAATATATTCTATTAAATGCTTAGTTCTCCTTGTTAGTCATATTGGCAATAATCTGAGTAATTTTAGCATGTGCTTAAGGACCCTGGTAACAGACTACTCTCCTGCTTTTGAGACATTATTTTACAGCATCAAAAAATGTCAGCCTGTATGTGATCATGTTTCCTAGTCATTAACAATGTTACATTCTGCTTAATGACTTTAAAACACCTTTAAGAATGTGAGAAGATAACAATGATTCATTAGCCAAATGTGGATAAAATGGAAGGGCTTACAAACTTAAAACTGACGTTTCACTTTAATTTGAATAAAAAAAGTTAGTTTAGTAAAAATAATAGGCATTGCAAGAAAGTACAAGGTCATTTTTAAAATTCAGCTGACAGTTTTTAGTTTGAAGTTGTTTTTAATTTTCTAAAGTGAATGTTTCTGTTGAAGACTAAAGGAACACAATTTTGAAGTCACTGCACATCAGTCAGGGAAGCACCTTAGAAGACACCATACATACTAACAAGGTTCCTCCTTAATGGTAAATGTAACAAGTTACACTGGTCTGTAAGATGACTGCACTATGAACTGTGGACCATTCAGATTCTTACCTGTATATGTAACCCTTCTTTGAAACCATAACAAAACTAGTAAATAAAACTGACTTTGAGCATTTGACCAAATCTCTTAACATCTTAGCATAAGAATTCCGAGCAAAGCAAAAAATAATGGGGGGTCCAAAAATAAGGTCAGATTTTAAATATTGCTCTTATAAATTTATAACGTTGCTACAAAAGCAGGATTTGTGTTAGCATGCATTTTCTGAAGGATATGAAGTCTGAAACTCAGATGTATTTCACTATTTAGTGACTTTAATCTTCAGTGATTTGCAAGAAAACCACAAATTTTACAAGGACCATTCCAAAAACATGAGCAAAAATGTGGGCATTTTATGAAAATCTGTAAAGATGAGAAGTATGAATTGAACAAAAGCTGGAAACCTGCACAGATTCAGCCCCTTAGAGCATCATGGATTTTTTTCATAAGGCAGTCTTCAGCATAATATTAAGATCACTGAAGTTTTGAAATTCTCGTTCACTACAAAGCAGTTTTTTGTTAAATTGTGTGTGTGTGTGTGTGTGTGTGTGTGTGTGTGTGTGTGTGTGTGTGTGTGTGTGTGTGTGTGTGTGTGTGTGTGTGTGTGTGTTTGGGGGGGAGGTTCACCCAGTAACCATTTTTTTTTTACTGGAGATTGTCTTGTTCCACTTCCAAATCTAATTAACTTTCGTTTATGTCATTAGCCTTTCACCTTGCAATTTGAGTGTGACTACTGCATTCATGCTTTTAAACTCCCTATGAATGATTTAGTGCCTGCCATGGAAAGAGCAGAAATGAGTGAAACTATAACATTATTTATGAATAAAACTGGATAATTTTCTAAGGGATAAAGATAAAAAATATATGTAAGTTAATAACTTATCCTGGTATACTGACTGAAAAAGTTGACAAGAGAGGAAAAGTGAGATAAAATATCTTTACTAAAGACTGTAAGATGGAAATATAAAAATTCCCATGCATCACAAATTTGTGTTTGTCTGTTTTGTACTTCTGAAGTCTGATATCACTCATATATCCAAACATGCAAAAGGGAGGGTTAGTTTTATTTCCTACACTCTCAATGCATATATTTCTTTCATTCTCCAGTATTTGCTTCAAGGGTGCTGTCATGCTTATGCCATGTGTCCTTTGGCATATACTTCTTCACACAAAATTATTTATTTTGTATAATGAGATGCCTTAGAATTAAAAATAAAAAAAAAAATCTTGCATATTTACAATGCTTTTGTTTTACCGTTTACTGTGTATTAAGCAATTGTTCCCCAAAATGCCATATTCTTTTTTAATGTTAAAGCCTGACATGTAAAGGAAAGCATTATCATTATCAGGGGTTGATAGAAAGGTGGGGACTACATTTTGGAAGATAGCAGACATTTCCATAAAGCCTAACTATGCACTGAGTTGCTTTGTCCAGTTAGTGGTTACAGAGGCATGCACTGTCCATCCTAGCATATATTATGTGTTAGCAGACAAGCTGATCCTATACAGGATCTCACACAAATGCACACACACACACACACACACACACACACACACACACACACACACACACACACACACACACACACACACACGTTCATACATAAACAAGCACACAAATGTATGCACACACACACACACACACACACACACACACACACACACACACACACACACACACACACACACACACACACATAGACATACTCATACAAGCTTGCATGCACACACATACAAAACATGCACAAACATAACACAGATGCCCACAAACAATTTGGCAAAGTTCCATTTAAATGAAAGCATGTCTAGCAGATATTTCTGAATTATAATGAAATGAAGTATCCAACAACAAAGGCAAGACTCGAAGAAAAGGTTGACTATTTAATCAATGAAGTGCTTTTTGTTGTCGTATATATAGCAACTTCTGCAGATTCATACACACAAGTACTTCACAAATTTAAATAGTAAGTACAGAAGTCACATGATCAGCAATCAGCTGATGTTCCATACATAACTAAAAAACAACTCATTCAAAATAGTTTCTCCGTTCAGTTAATCATACTACATAATAATAAAGTAGAATACAAAACTCGAACAAAAAAGAAACACTTATGACCAGCGATAACTCCCCTATTGCTTTCAAGTAAAGGAAAACGTAATAATTATAAAGGGTTAATATATGTATGTATATACATCTATAACCCGTTAAAACATCCGAACATTTGAATATATTAAAACATGTTACCTTATATTCATATCGAGCAATTAAAGTATTGACCTAAAAGAAGCACATTTGGCCTATCGGCATTAATCCCATCTTGTATAATAAAACTATAGTGGCTATACCACTATACAAAAATCTTATTCTTGATGGTAGAGTTGCCATAACATATGATGTCCATGACTATATCATGTCAATGTACAAAAATGAAAAATCTATAGGTAAATAAAATTTATGTAGCCACCTCCATTATGTGTAAAGTACCTTAAAAACCCTACCTAGTCAAACTTTTAAGCTTTAATAGGCAGGAGATGTTACAAGAATCATTCAGGCTGGGGCTTGAAAAGGCATTAAGCCTTATCTGCCATGCTAACTCACATTCTTCAAGCAAAAGGTTAAACGGGCCTCCTCTGGAGTCTGTGTTAACTTGATCAATTGCTTTAAATAAAAAAAACTGTGGTTTTCATTAAAGGCCAGATGTCTTACTAGGGGGCTCTCTTGTTTATTTTTCGCTATAGTATAGGTGTGTTCATAGACCCTGTCTCGTAGCCCACGTTCGGTCTTCCAACGTAAAAGGCTGGGCATAATTGACACCTAGCTACGTAAACCACCTGTTTGGAGTTGCAATGGAATTTATATCTCACCTTATATCTCCTCCCATTTATGTAAAAACTCTCTCCTATCTCTATGAATTTATACATCCTGCAACATCCACATGTGGACATAAACATCAGTCTCAGTGAGGCCCCTTTGTAGACTGTCCACATCATTAGGCAATTCAATTATGGCTCCCAGTTTGCAGTCATCTGCGAATTTTGTTAGCCAAAAACTTGCTGTATTAGCCTGGACTTCCGAAAAATAGATGCCAAACAGGAGAGGACCCAGAACTAAACCCTGTGGTACTCCACTTGTCATTGGTCTGAAGTCAGATTTGGAGTCAGCTACTTTCACTGTGTAGGTTCTGTCAGTGAGCCACTTGGCCACCCATCTTGTGACATAGGGATTTATGCCCAGTCTACTGAGTTTATCTATGATTCCAGAGTGGGGGATGGTGTCAAACGCTTTGGCGAGGTCAAGATAGGCTGTGTGCACCACCTTACCCTCGCCCACAGCTCTGGTGACTGCTTCAAAGATGTCAGTCAGCTTTAGGAGACATGATCTACCTTTTACAAATCCAAACTGAGTGGGGTCCAGAGTTTGCAGGTTACCTATGTCTTTGTTTATAAGCTCCAAGATGATACGTTCCATGGCCTTGCAGACCAGGCTCATCAGGCTAATAGGGTTGTAGTTCCTGGGGTCCATGGTGGCACCCCCTTTGTGGAGTGGGATAACTGTCACTGTGCACCATTTAGTAGGCACAAAGCCTGAAGTGAGGCTATGATTGAACATGGTGCTTAGGTGGAGTGCCAGTTCATTCTGTAGCTTGTGCAGAACGCAGCCTGGGATGTTGTCTGGTCCCATGGATGCTGTGTCTTTGGTTTAACTTGTGGATCTGTAATTGCAGGTGCTATGCATTCTTCCGGTATAGTGATGGGCCCTTTGGGGGGGTGGGGGGCTAAAGTTTGCACTGAACCTATCTGCCAGGATGTTGGCAATATCAGTTGGTTCTGTATATCTAGTGCCATTGTGCTGTAGCTCAGAGCAGATCTGAGTATTGCCATTGAGATTCTTGACATAGCTGTAGAACGCCTTGTAGTTGTCTTTAGAATCAGTGGCAATTTTATTTTTGTAACTAGCTTTGGAGGATTTTATGAGGGATCTCAGCTTCTTACTGAGGCTCCAATCATGGGATTTTACTCTTTTTTGCAACAGCTTCTTCCTTCTGTTGTAGAGTTTGTTTATGGCAGAGGACCACCAGATTGGCTTCCTTTTTTTGGAGTATAGCATCTTGGTTCTGTTTGGGATGGCACAGTCCATGCACTCGTGTATGTGTTTATACAGTGCATTTGTATAGGATTTGGCAGTTATACCTCTGTTATCCATCTGCATGGGTGCAGTGAAGTTTGCCACTTCTGTCTTAAGAAGCATGAAGTTGTTTTTGGAAAAGTTTTTTTATGATGGTTTCCTTAGTGGGGGGTGGGGTGGAATATTGATGTCTAGGGTGATTAGCTTGTGGTCGGATCTGACCAGCAAGGAGTTGACCTCTGGCATGGAACATTGGTTACCCATGTTGGTAATGACCAGGTCCAGGATATTGTTGCCCCTGGTGGGAGTATGGACAAGCTGATCCAGGGCATTAGAGTTTATGAATTCCGGAAAGCATTGAGCTAATGAGTTAGTACATGAGTAGTTTTCCCAGTTGATGGTGGGGTAGTTGAAATCTCCCACTATTAGGGTATTGGGCTGTACCTTAATATTATCCAGTATATTAAGAAACTTGGAGTGGGCATTAAGGAGCATGGCAAGGAATCTGTAACAAGCTACAACCTGGATTGCAGTCTTGCCCAGTGTTAGTTGCACTTGGATAATTTTGGATACATTATGTTGAGCACCTGGAGGTGTGAATATCCTTAATGAATATGGACACACCTCCTCCTTTAGTGTTTTGGTCAAGGTTAGGTGGCCGGAAGGTGTGGTATGAGTTATAGCCTGGTAATGCAGGGGTGCTCTCTGGAGCCATGAACCATTTCTCTGTTACTGCACAGATGTCGACATTCTCCATTTTAAGGAGTGCCTCAAGTGAGTGCATTTTGAAGTTTAGAATTCTAGCATTGAGTAGCATTGCCCTCAGTTTTTGCTTGCTTGTACCTGCTACGGTGGTGGGTATTCCATTAGAACCTTGTCTAAATAAGGCACTATGGGGTGGTAAGAGCCTTAGCCAGTATCCAGAATTCTAGGGGCGACAGATGCAGGCCATCTCTGGCAAAGCATCATGGTCTGTCGATCATGTTTCTCAGGCAGATACTGGATCCCCTTAGAATGACACCAGAAGCTTAGCCAATTGTTGAAGTCAATCATTTTGTCCTTAAACTGTGGTATCATTCTGGGTGATGGCAGGATGCTACTCAGGGCTAGTGTCATACCTGCCTTGACTACACGATCCAAGAGCTCCTCCATGTCTCTTTTCATGTAGTCCAGGGAGGTACATCTCAGGTCATTCACACCAACATGGACAATGACAGAGTCATATTTGTAGTTGTTGTGGAGTGACCTGAGTGCGTGCCTTATGTGGCGGATCCTGGCACCCAAAAGGCAGCTGACAGTAACTTTCACCTTGTTTAGCCTGGAGAGTTGGACATCAGTGTGCCTGACTATACAGTTGCCTATGACAAGTGTTTTGGGTATGTTGTTTTGCCTTATGGGCTGAGGTTTAGTGGCACACTGATTTTGTGGTCTATGTGTTATTTGGGTAGTATTGAGGGGGGGTTGTGGTTGCTTCCATTTCTGCATTGGAGGTCTCTGTTTTTTGGGCAGATTTTTATTGAGAGCCTCCATGATAGTAGGTGTGTGTTTTGTTCTACTATGTGTTGGTTTAGTTGGTATAGGTATTGATGGACTATGTGTTGAGTGTGGTGTGGTGCAGGTGTTTACCATCTACTTTCGACTGTCTACTCCAGTCTTGGCTCGAGAGAGCTTGGCTTCCAGTTTGGTTATATAAGTGTATCTCTCACAGGTTGTAGTGTTGGGTGGTAGGAGGAGAGGGTTGTTGGTGTACATGAGGCAATTGCTACATTGCCCCAAGATGCCCAGGTTCATCAGGTGAACTGGGGAAAACACTGGGAGCTGACCCTTAGATATGCCTGGATAGTACTAAAAACTGTTTTCCTTCTGACAAGTGAGGAAAGTTGAGTGCTGTCGTACTTTGTAGTTTATTTAGTGCTTGCAATGAGTTTTGAATAAGTGCTGATCACAAAGAAGCAGTTTTGAGTGCTACTACTAGAAAACTGGCTAGTTCTAAGGGAAATTTTGAAGAGCAGACTTTCTGGTACAGAGAATAGTTTAACACTAGTTAAACAGCGCTGTGCAATGTGCAAAACTGTGGAAACACGGGTTTTTAAACAGAAACATGAAAGGGATAGAAATAGCCCAAAATGGCCAATAAAACTACAGATTCTGAGCTGAAACCACTCCTCCAATGACAGATAGGCTGCTCAAAGCTCACCACTCTCACTGATGAACAGGGAGGCTTCCTTCTATCTTAGTAAGCTGATAGGTGGGCCTTAATAGAACAATATGCCAAACCAGCATTGAGCAACTCAAACAAGTAGAAGAGAACCAAAGGAGCATCTACAGTAAGTGGGTCCAGGTAATGAGAGATAGAAACCAAACATCTTCCATTTGGAAAAGTAGGATTTCCTAGTTGTAGGTTTCCTGGACTCCTGCAGGACTTGCAGCACATCCTCAGAATAAAAGGTGTCTATGAGGAATCAAAATCCTATCACCCACAGTGTCAGTTGAAGCATGGGCAGGTGGGGATGGACAAGAGATCCCTTGTCTTGTTTGATTAGATCCACCCTGTGAGGTAACTTGTGATAATTGCCCCT
The DNA here is from genome assembly GCF_019279795.1 of Protopterus annectens. Lineage (NCBI taxonomy): Eukaryota > Metazoa > Chordata > Ceratodontiformes > Protopteridae > Protopterus > Protopterus annectens. The sequence continues at coordinate 1,366,948,179 of NC_056732.1, read as the reverse complement.
GGCTAGATGCAGAAGAAGAGGGAACCAGTGCTGTCTTAGACAAAAGGGAATCACCAACAAGATTTTAGGAACATCATCTTGAATTTTGAACAGGACTTTCATAATGAGAGGAAGGAGAGGGAATGCATAAAGAAACATCCCCTTCCAAGTTAATGACAGGGCATCCACTTTTCATACCAGAGGACCTGGGTCTCTGGCACAAAACAAAGGAAGTTGTCTGTTCATAGGGGAGACAAAAAGATCCACTTGAGGAGTATCCCACTGGTGGATAATGTCAAGAAACACATCCCTCTGAAGCATTCATTTGTGGGACTGAGTTAAGGACCTGCTCAGAGTATCTGCCACATTGTTCTGACTGGAAGAGATATAAACTGCCTGAAAAGTCAATTGACGCTTGACAGCAAGATCCAATACCAGAAGTGCAAACCAGCAAAGAAGATAAGATTTCATTCCTCCTTGCTTGTTGATATATCACTGTGTATTGTCTGTGAATACCTTGAGAGGCCCTGGAGAAAAGAGAGAATGAAAGGCCTGAAGAGCCAGCAGAAGAGCTCTCCTCTCTTTGACATTGATGCACTCCTTCTGTTGACAAGGCAATCACACCCCTGTATCTTTAGGCAGCCACACGTTGCCCCCATCCCATGTCTGAGGTGTCTGTAAACAATTCCTGAGAGAGAAGAGGGGGATGAAAAGGGATTCCTGGATTCAGAGATAACTGCTGAATCCAGCAGAGAAGTTCCTGTCTGAGGCAAGGAAAAAGAGGAACTACAAATTCTAAAGGATAAGCATGTTGAAGCCACACTGACTTCAGAAACCACTGAAACTTTCCCATGTGAAGTTTAGCCAGAGGGAGGATTGGATTCGTGGATGCCATGAAACCTAGAACTCTCACAAACTCCCTGATGGGAATGGAAGCCAGAGGAAGAAGAGTGTGAAAGAAAGAAATGAGAGTTAAGGCCTTTGGGGGGGGGGGCAATGATGCAAGCACTGACACCGTCTGAATCCTGCAACCCAGCAAAACATGATCCTAAGAAGGAGTTAGAGAAGACTTTTTGAAATTTATAGTGAACCCCAGGTTCTGAAGAAGGGATACGGCAAAATTTAGATTCTGCAAAAGCGTCTCTGGAAATGATGCCTGAATCATCAGGTCATCCAAGTAAGGAAATAGCTGGATACCTGGAAGTTAGAAAAAGGTAATAACAAGAGCAAGACATTTGGTGAACAACCTTGGGACAGTAGAAATGCCAAAGCAGAAAACTGAAAATGCAGGAAGTAACATAGAAATGCAAAAACTTCTTTAAAAGAGGACAGATCGGAATATGGAGATAAGCATCCTTGAGATCCAGAGACACTATATAGACCTGAGGGAGCAAGAGAGGAAACAAAATCTGAAGGGACATCCAAAAGGAAGGTACCTTTAGAAAAGTGTTTAGATGAGAGAGGTCTAGAATAGGTCTCAAAGTGCCCTCTTTTTTGGGCACTTGAAACAGTTGAGAGTAGAACCATTTCCCCCTTTGGGACACAGGCATCTCTTGAACAGTACCCTAAGAAAAAAGATCTTGAAGCATCTTTTGTAAAAAGGGAAGATGTTCCTGAGGAGGCTGAGGAATGCCCATAAACCAAAGATGGGATTCCACACCATGAAATACCCTTGACGAATGATTGGCAGAACCCAAAAATCCTTAGTGATATTAAGCCAAACCAAAAAAGAAAGAGAAAGGTGAAGAGAAAGAGGAACGTGGCTGGGAGGGATGGATAGTCACATAGTGCCTTGTTTGTCCAGAAAGGAAGGCTTTGGAGTCCCTGAAAATTGAGCAGACTTAGCAGGACGAGTCCATTTGCCACTGTTCTTGCCTTTAGTAGAAGGATGAGATTGCCTACAAACAAAGGCAGGCTTAGTGAGGTATTTTCTCTGAAATTTAGAACAGGAGAAACAAACACATGTTTAAGCCCCCATAAGGACTTACCCTTATCCTGAAGGGGACTTAAACAAACCAGCAACAGTTTCCCCAAACAAAAGTTTAGAATCCAGAGGAGCATCCATCAATTTAACTTTAATATCATCAGGTAGAGGTTGAAGCCTAAGCCAAGAAGGCCTCCTCATAACTGAACCAAAAACAGCAGCCCTAGAATAGGCATCTACTGCATCATAACTACATTTCATGGAATGATGAACAACTTTGGATGAAGTCCCTAGAAAGGAAAGAACAGAAGTTTTACCCTCAGACTCTGGAAAATCAGAAGTAAGTTGGCAGGTCAGAGAAAGAAGAGTCAACACATACTAGAAATATTGGTCTGATAATTAATAGCCCTAAAAGCTAGGATAGTGGAAGTGTAAACCTTTTTGCCCAGCCTTTCCAGAGTTCTGCTGTCCTTGCCAGAAGGCAATAACTGGGGCGAAGGAAGCAATTGAGATGGTTTATCAGAGGCTACAGACACTACCGAGGGGTCAACAGCAGGGCATTTATATAAAAAAGAACAATCCTCGGGAACCCTATAAAAGCTATCAGGCTTCTTGGAAGCAGGGGGGCAAGAATCAAGTGCCTGAGAGGCATTGGAGAAAGCATCCAGTAAAGCAGCCAAGACAGGAGGAATAGCCGCAGGTTTAGGAGAGTCCAACTGCAACAACTCATAGTACCGCTTCTTGATATCAGAGACCTGAGTACAATCCAACTTAAAAAAATTCCATCATCCTAGAAAGTGTGTCCTCAAAGGAAATTTCCTCCAAAGGAACATCAGGACTAATAGATTCCTCCTCCTCTGACCCATACTTCAAAGGAGGAGGAATATGAGTAGAGTAAGTGAGGGATTCATCATCAGAATCTGACTCATCCTTAGAAGAATCCTGGTCTCTAGGCTTTTTAAGAGGAGTAGGGGACCAAGGAGGAGCAGGAACTGAAACCCCATGAGGAGGCTTTAAAGACATTAAGGCAGGAAATGGCCCCTGGGTAAAAGTCTGCCACTCACTTTGTGGATCCCTAGAAGCAGAAGAAACATACTTAATTGTTTTCTTCTTTTTTAAGGGAATTTCCTGAGAAGACTCAAATCCAGGACAACAGTTGGGAACCATAGCAGGAACTCCTTCCCCAACTAAAAACTGAGGAACTCCCCTAGGCTTATCAGAAAAAATGAACCATGGTTTTCTCTAAACATCCAAGATGGATTCCTGCAAAGCCTCTTTGTATGTGCTGCCAGACGGATCCTCACCAGTCTCCAACATGGTCATGGCAGAGAAATCCAACAACACAGCCAGGTGAGACTCTGGGTTCATAACAACCTTGGAAGAAACACCTGGCAGATAGTGGACAGCAGAAGATTCCAGTCACACCTTTTTCACCTTCTTCCCTAATGGCTGACCCTTGGGGTGGGAGATTCCTTCCATAGTATCTTTAGCGAGTAGCTTAAGACACTGGTTCTCAATATACAAGGAAAGTGAAAAAAGTCTACTGCAAAGGGTTTTTGGAACAAACAGCTGTCAAACAGAGCAAGATGTATGGTCATGAGAAGCGCCTAAGCAAAAAAAGAAACTTATCATTGCAGTCTCCATGGGGAATCTGTCTCCCACACTGGCATTCCTAGAGGACATTAACCTCAAGGAACACAAAAAACAAGAAAACACAAAATCCGCAATGGGGTACTTATCTTGCGAAAACAGCAAACAGGGATAGGAAGTCACTGGAGAACGAAAATGTTTTCAACTGGCAGCAAACTGACACAGGTAAACAGAATGATGTAAAAGATACTTTCAAACTGGCAGCAAAGAAGTTATGTTTTTGGTAAGCCTGAATATCACCTTTATGCCCTATGTTACGCAGGGATTGCATGGTGATGTTCGGTATACTTTTTAAATTTAGAAGTCTTTGGAAGACTGGCCGGACTTCTGGCTTCCATGGCTATTTGTATGTCAGCACTGATTCACTGTAGCAATGAATGTTAGGACATGTGGTATGTTCTGTGGTACAAACCTACTCCTCCAACATGTAATATTTATTTTGCAAAAAAATAAATAAATAAAATATTGTGATCCCTTGAGTGGGTGTTTGTGATACGACTGGACTTACAAATGTGTAATACATCTGACAGAACAAGGTGTTTTGAAGCTCTATACTTGAGGCACAGGTCACCTCTCAGTAACTTGTATGATACTGAGAACAGGAACAAGACTTTGAGGTGGTCTGCATAATTTTTAAGATTTAGCCCATTGAGTTCTTTAGTAAGAAAGCACTGTAGCCATTCTCATTGTGACAAGTGTTTGGACAGTTCCATACCAAAAAGGGCATTATACACAATGATTGGCCTAATGTGTGCAGAGTTCAATTGAATTGGATCTTGATGCAGTATCCTTAGATATAAGCTGCAAAATGAAAAGGGACTTCCTTACAACAGTAGATACATGGTGATCAGAGGACGATTTTCTGTCAGCATAGGTTCTTAGATTCCTAACTACAGGAGCCATTTTCACAGTGTGTCGTCAATGGGAAATTAAAAGAATATGATTATACATGTATTGGCATTTAGTTTTAGTGCATGGTTTTGACACCGGCTATTTGTTTGAGGCTGGACCTCTTGGAAGATCTTGGTGCCATCTGGGGAGTTTACGATGACACCAAGTTTAGCCAGCATCTGCAAACTTCTTCAGTTACAAACCATTAACATTAGCTTTGACCTGTGAGAAGCAAACACCAAAGCGCAGTGGCCCAAAGACGGAACCCTTTGCTACACTGCTAGTTACACTTTTTTGGAAGGATGTAGAGCTACCCACCTTCATTTTTTGCTTTCTATTTGTGAGCCAATGGGATTGATATTTCGATGGAAAAGTTTGCCTATGATACCCATGTATGGCATGATGTTGACCATCTTTGGAATTCTAAATACGTTTTGTCCACTGTTTTTCCCCTCACCCTTTGTTTCAATAACTTTTTCAGACACATCAATCAGGTTAAGTAGGCAGGGCCTGCCCTTGATTAATCATAATTTGGTTGGGTCAAGAGTCTGCAGGCTGCCTGTATCCTTATTTATCAATTCCCTAATGATCCTTTCCTTAGCCTTACACATGAGACTGGTCAGGCTTATGGTTCTATAATTTCCTGGGCCTGTTGAAACTCCCGGTTTATGCTGTCCTCCACTCATATGAATAAAGCCTGTTTTTTGTATCCACGGTTTCTCAATATAGTGTAGACTGTCCTACAAAAGTAGTACCTATTTACCTGGATACCAGATGACTTGTATCATATCACTTTATTATCTGCAATATTGGCAGGGGCACTCAAAGAGCGCTTCTCTTTAACTGAGTTAAAGACTGAAATAGCTGTTAAAAAACAAAAGGGCAATGTTACAAGAGAATAGAGGATTCTTTAAGTTACCATTAATGAGGTATATAAATGGTACAGTCAGTGTATGTTAATTTCATAGTCAGAACTTTGAGCCATTAAATCAACTTATAAAATGTCTTTCCTGGAGACAAGCCATTCTGCTATTCTCCCATGTTGGAGTTTTGTCTCACACCCAGTATCACAAATATATTAAGTACACAGTTGCTTAATCATGTATACAAGAGAATAACCTACGCACAGTGAATAAGTGCTGGCATACAAATAGAAAACACACCAGCAGCTGCTTTCTGTGAGAAACTTTGATCAGCTAGCTCATTATTGATGATTTAAAATTAATTAGTTAATGTCTTCTCTAGCTGACACTGCAAGAACAGGATAACAAGATAACAGTAGATGAGTCCTTAACAACAGCATTTCTTCTAGGGGATTAAAAATAGAATCAATGGTTAATTGGGATTTTTTTTTACATTTCTTTTTTATCTCAGCATAATTACAGATCAAAGTATCATTTGTTTTGATACGCTGAGTTTTAATTATTTTTTTGGGGTGGGGAAGGGGATGACTGACTGTATGTTTACAGAAGATGAGGTGACGAGGTTCATGGATTTAAATAAGCAAAACACCTCCTTGCAAATCAGAGACAAGGGTTTGACACTGAGCACTGACCGGTATGTTAATGCCTATGATAGACAACTTTGCTGTGCATCACAAATTCCATGTTCTACACCCAAAGCATAACATTTGTTACTTACACAAAATCAAACTCCTCCTATTCCATGTATCCAGCTTTTTATTCTTACTTGTTTGTCTTTTCGGCTTTTCCCGGTAAGGGGTCGCCACAGCGGAACTCCGGTCCGCTAATGATTGGCAGTAGATTTTTATGGTGCTGAGTTGCCAGACCAATGCCCAACCTTCAGCGAAGGCACACCCATTCACGCATGTCTTTCGGAGGCCACTCGGGGAAGACATGCAGACTCCACACAGAAGGCACTCCCCGCACGCTAGCTGAGAATCAAATGGGAGAACCTCTTTCTGTGAGGCAACAACACAACCGCTGTACCATCGTGGATTTATCCAGCTTTTCATTCTTTCTGTTAAATGCACTGAACTTGCATTTATTATTTATTTTGCTCAATAGCACTAAACACCATTATACAGAGAACATAGGGTTATTCATTTACCTTTTGTTGATTTTATGTATCGATTGAGTTAGATAATTTTGGAGAATACAAGATAATTTTTAATGTTCAGTTTGTGTTTCAGAGCTGCTTGAGACATGAGGCATTATCTGTAGCATTTTCATATTATTTAGGGTTACATTTTTTAATTGCATACATCTCTTGGAGATTTTTATAGAATTTTTCCTTTAGATACAGATTTAGGTATTAGGCGGAGTGGTGGGCTCATTATTGGGGGAGTTTAGTAATCATGTCATGGACCAACTTTGTTAGGTGATGTGGATGAGTTTTAGTGCTTGGACACCAGGTAGGTGCTTGTGGCTGGATCCTGTGATGAGATGAATATACCGAAGCCTGGTCATAACTGCTGGTGTACTACAAAGGGTGTATTGCTGACTTGGATGCTTCATTTTGTGAGGAAAATGTTTTTTTTTTTTTTTTAAATCCAAGGATTTGTTTTGCTAATGTTTTCATATATGGTGCTGGACATATTGTTTGGAGAACAGATGACTAACTTTTATACAATACTTGATATGGTGTATTTGATTTTTTTAAAATATTTTTTTATAGCCATATATGTGAGCTTCAGAGTATGAAAAGAATGTTTTTTTCCACCTAACTTGTATTTCTAAAGGGATTTTATATGTATATATATATATATATATATATATATATATATATATATATATATATATATATGTCCTTATTAAATGATAGAAAACTCATTTGATAGAAAATCATTTGGCTGAAACCAAAACATAGAAAGCTCAAAATAATGAAAACTCATTTGACTGAAACTAAAAACACTGAAATTGCTATATGCCCTTTTCCCCATGGTAGTGCGATCCTGGAGTTAGTATATATAGTTGAGGGGGGTGGGGGGCACCGCCCCCCACAATGGGGGGTGTAGCCCCCCCCCACATACTTCATACATTTTAAACTCTACCCATGGATACTTTTAACTACAATGAATAACTGTTTGGAGAAAAAAATATTTATATAAACAATGTGGGGGCGCCCCCCCATCTTTATATACTAACTCCAGGATCATACTACCGTGGAGAAAGGGGCATATAGCATTTTCATTGTTTTGAGTTTCAGTCAAATGAGTATTCAGAATTTTGAGCTTTCTAGCTTATGGTGTCACTGAAAATGAGTTTCTATCAAATGAGCTATCATTTCATAGGGACCCTATATGTATATATATATATATATATATATATAAATATAGATATTCTTCATAATCTCGAAATAGTGAAATCCCGAATTTCAGTATCTGGAGACCACGAAGCCAAAAAATGTAAACTTGAAACCCCAGAAGCATGATACTTAAAATCGCAACTTCTACACTAAACATATCAGACACAAACATACACTTCCCTTCACATACACAAACACCTACCTTACATACAAGCAGAGGAGTAAGTACCCCTGCTCCCCCATGTGGGGGGCTGCACCCTCCACACCCCCCTACTTAAATATACTAACTCCGATGTTGGACTACACAGACTAACACACAAAAACACCACCACACAAGCTACATTCCCCTCACGCACACACACACACACACACACACACACACACACACACACACACACACAAACACACAGATATCACACTAACAAAACACACAGACACACACTAAAGCCCCTATCCAAAACCCGTAAAACACAAACACTTACCTACATCTCCAGCCACCCACTCACACACCACAACACCAGAACCGCTAATTCAAAATCACCGTAGTTCGAGATAATGAAGGGAACCCATATATATATATATATATATATATATATATATATATATCTATATATATATATATATATATATATCTATATATATATATATATATATGCATATATATTTATAGGTTTGCTATCAAAAGGTCAAAATTAGTTTGGTCAACGCTCATTTGGTCGAAATCATTGCATCAACAGGTCATAATATCAGCACCAAAATATCTACATTTAAATGGTCGACACACACCTCAAACTAACACTAGGGTTTTAGCAGGGGGGGCTGCATCCCCCTGCAGCCCCAGTGGTGGGCTGCACCCCCCACTTATATATTACAGCTCCAGGATTGCACAACAGTGCTGACAAGGATAGATCCTTGCTTGTTGTCAACATAAGGTCGATAGAAGGTCGACAGCACTGTCTGTCAACCAAATGAACTACTTAATATTAATTAGTCGATCAAATGTGTCAACAAATATATATATATATGTGTAAATCTTTAGACGTTTACACTTTGTTGACAGTGTTAGTTCTTTGAGGCCAGTCAACTCTTTTCGGAGGAGATCCTAGGTGGTATTCATACCTACTATTTTGGCAGGTCACTAGGGAATGTTTTCTATTCTTTAAGATAAGTGATATGGGATCTGTTTTATACACCAGGAAGATTTGGTCTTGGTTTAATGTCTCTTCTGTTGAATAATGACGTACTCAAGAGTGTATTTAAAAACTAATCACAATATCATGTGTTCTTGTTCAGCAACAGTGTTTTTGTTTCATAACACATGAAAGATATAGTGAAAAAAAATCTCTCTAAATATAGAGAAGAAAATCACAGAATATCAAATAAATACTAGTCATATTGTTCCATGCCATGCAGAAAATCTTACAAAGAAAAAGCTTGTGATGAAATATGTATGCTTAAATGAGTAAATTCCATGACTAAATTCACACACAGTATAAATTTAACTACACAACAGAAATATTCCGCTGCCATCTAATGGGAAAATATAGTATAGTATTAAACTAAATCACAAATATGTGCATATAATTTCATTCAAACCAAGGGAATATAATGACCCCTAAATTTACAGTACACGATTCTTCTTTAGTGTCTGAATTTTTTTTCCAGTCTCTCATACTTTGATTTTTATGACCAATTGTGTCAATAGCTGTGGTAACAAAGCAAATATCTTGATAAACCAAGTTTATGTTCACATAGGATCATAGCATCATAGGAGGTTACTAGGCTAATGACCCTAGAACCCTTACAAGCCTAGCCAAGTTTTATCCTTATTTCTATGATCAGCATCTATCACCCCTGTCCAAGAGGGACATAGGCGGAACCCCTGGGGTGAATTTACAGTTATCCATCCAATCGTCCAAATTACGCTTGAAGAGGAACAATGAAGTGCTGTGCTTAACATGAAGGGGAGTCTGTTCCAAAAGTGAGGAAACCTCTGGGAGACAAGTCTGTCCCTCCAGCAGATTCTATTAATGTTACATACCAGGTTAAGGCCATTAGAGCAAGTAACCTGTGTACCATTTGACTTACGGATATGCAGCATTTCCAGTAAAGCAGGGTCAAAGATTGACTTATATGCAAGGCAAATATTGCCTCTGAGTAGTCTGTATGAAGCAGAATAAAGTGACAGTGATTTCAGGTGATCCTCATAGGACAGATGGTGAAGACCTTGAATTTCCCTTGTGAAGAACCTTTGTGGTCTCTCCAATTGCTGCAGGTGCTTGGAAAGGTTCATACCAAAAGAGGCATTGTACTGAATTATTGGCCTGATGAGGGAAGAGTACAGGAAGGTTATAACTTTCTTTTTTTCTGGAGGCAATACCCTTACTTATGAGATAAGCAATATAGAATGCCCTTCTTACCATTGTGGAGATATGGTGATCAAAAATAAGGTTACTGTCAACCTGTATGCCCAGGTCTCTAAACACTGAGTGCATACTTAGGGTGTTGTTATTGATGTGGTACTTAGCAGGAACATCACTTTTACTGAATAGGATGACAATACATTTTTTGCACTGAGTTTAAGGCCATGACTTTGGCACCAGTCATTTGTTTCTGCAAGACCCTCCTGTAGGATGCTGACATTGTTTGGAGATTCTATGAACACTCCCAGTTTGCAGTCATCAGCAAACTTTGTCAGCCACAGACTGTTACTTTTAGCTTGCACTTCTGAGAAATAGATTCCAAACAGTAGAGGTCCCAGGACTGATCCTTGTGGAACACCATGGGTTACAGGCCTGCTGTTTGAGGTGGATTCCCCTATTTTGACTATATGAGTTCTATCAGTGAGCCAGTTAACGACCCACATAATGATATACGGGTTGATACCTAGCTGGATGAATTTGTCAATTATGCCTGAGTGGGGGGTAGTGTCAAAGTCCATGGCTAAGTCTAGGTAGGCTGTATGGACAGATTTCCCCTCATCAAGAGTCTTGGTGACTGTCTTGAAGAAGTCCACCAGGTTTAACAGGCATGATCTCCCTCTGACAAATCCAAATTGAGTAGGATCAAGTGTTAGGTAGTTACCAATGTATTTGCTGATAAGGTCCATGGTGATTCACTTCATGGCCTTGCAGATAAGGATAGTCAGGCTTATAAGTCTGTAGTTCCTGGGGTCAATGGAAGTGCCAGGTTTGTGCAGGAGGCCTATTTCCATTCAGCTGGGATGAAGCTAGTGCTTAGAGTATGATTGAAAAAAGTACCCAATGGTGTTGCTAATTCTTGTTTGAGCCCATGTAGGATGCAGCTTGGCATGTTATCAGATCCCATTGATGCAGTGTTTTTGACCTTAGAGAGGGCATTCACAACCTACTATTTAGCGATACAAGGTAGAGGACAGGTGATAGAGATGTCTTGGGGTAAGTGTGGCAGGGACAGCTGAGTGATGTTTTCACAGAACTGTCAGCTAGCAGATTAGCACTGTCCATAGGCGCAGTATATGTGGCATCACTAGCTATCAGTTCAGCACAAATCTGGGCATTTCCTTTTAGGTTACAGATGTAACTAAGGTATGCTTTATGGTTGTCCTTCATTGAGGAAGCTACTTTGGATGCATAGTTTGCTTTGGAGGACTTCACAAGAAGTCTTATTTGCTTGTTTAAGCTGAGGAGGGAGTATTTCCAGTTTAGGACTCACTCCCTCTTACTCTTAGACAGCGATTTCTTCCTCTTATTGTAAACCTGTTAATGGCAGTTGTCCACCAGACAAGTTTGTTTTTCCTTGAGGAGCTTTTTTTGGTCCTATAAGGTATGGCTGAGTCAATGCAATTGTTCAGGTGTTTGTAAAAAGCATTTGTGTAGAACTCTGCATAGTTGCAAGTTCCATCTAAGGGGGAAGGTGCAGCAAAGCTATTTATACCATCCAGTAATAGGTTATAATCTGCTTTGGAGAAGTTTTTTAGTTTAATTGGTGCTAGGGGTGGGTCAGGTGTGATAGTAACGTTGAATGAGACTGATTTATGGTCAAATGTCAGCAGGAAAAACCTCACAATGGTGATGCTACAGTGGTCCCCCATATTGGTAAGCACCAGATCCAGGGTGTTGGCACCCCTTGTGGGGGTGTCAACTAGATGGTCAAGGGCAATGGAGTTAATGAAGTTGAGGAATCTTTGGGCAAGTGAGTTTGCACACTACTAATTTCCCCAGCCAATGGATGGGTAGTTAAAGTCACCTAAAACTATGGTGTTCAAATGTGTCTTGATAGACTCAAGTAGATCCAAATGGGCAGAGTGGGTGTCCTGATTTATGGAGGGTGTCCTGTAGCTGCCAATGACTTGAACAGGTGTCCTACCAACATTTAATTGCACGTGAAGTATCTCCAGGGAATCATGCTGTCTAACCAGTTTGGAGGTGCATTTATCTTTAATGAATGTTGATACACGGCCTCCTATAGTTTTCACGCCATCAGTTTGTAGTCTGAATGTGTGGAAGGATGTGTTGCCCGATATGGCTGGGATGTTCTCCACAGCCTTGAACCAGGTCCCAGTGATGGCACAGATCAATGTCTTCCAAGGTGAGGACTGCTTCCAGTGAATACAGATTCATGTTAAGACTCCTAGTATTTAGCAGCAAAACTTTGAGGCTGTTCTTAGATGGAGATCTTACATCAGGAATTCTGTCCTTGAGACACTGCCTAAAAATGGCACTATGGGGGTAGCAAGAGCCTTGGCAAATAGCGTAAACCACAGGGGTGACAAATGAAGACCATCTCTGGCAAAGCATCAAGGTCTGTCGATCATGTCATCCCAGGCTGACAGATACTATATCCCCTTGGAATGGTACCAGAAACTAAGCCAATTATTGAAGTCTATCATTTTCTGTTTGTATTGAGGCATCATCCTAGGTGAAGGTAAAATGTTGCTTAAGGCTAGGGACACACCAGCATGAGATAGATAGTCCGAGAGCTCAAGCATGTCTCTCTTCATATAGTCCAGAGAGGTATGTCTCAAGTTGTTTACACCAACATGGACTATGACAGAGTCATAACAGAACCTGTTGTTGAGAAACTTGAGTGCATGTTTGATATGGCGGATCCTGGCACCTGACAGACAGCTGACCATGACCTTCTCCTTATCCAGCATGGTAAGAGGGACACCTGTGTGTCTCACAATGGAATCACCTATGACTAAAATGTTTGGTTTTGTGTTTTGCCTCAAAGGCTTGACAGGTGAGACACTGGTATGTGAGCATTATATGTATTGTGTTCTGCAAAGGAAGTGTGTGAAGCTTGCTTTTGTTTGTGTTTGGGAGGTCTCTAGTGTTTAGGTATGTTTCTGATGAGGACCTCCGTATATGTAGGCATGTGTGATGTGGATTTGGATGGAGTTGGAGGTGAGGTGTGCATGCTGACAACCAGTATATATCACTGTATCACTTTTCACATCACAGGTTCACTTATGTGCTGCCCAGAAGTTTATTGTTGAAAGTGGCTAGCAGAATCCCCACAAAGAAGGTGCCAGAAAAACATGTTGCTAAAGAAATAAATTCAATACTGCAAGTAATGAGAGGTCTAATTTCATAAATTCTGCTTGCATTAAGCATCACAAAATATTTGTTTTACATACTTAGTTACACATACTGCAGTGTCCATGAGGTGAATGTTACTTTTACTCATGAATATGGGAAACTTCTTCTATCACTCATCTCTTAAATTTAAACAATTTTTGGACAATTTTATGGCCCCCTCATAAGAAAATTATCAAGAACTGGGCACAGCTTAGGGCAGAATTTATTAATAATGTGTTGTATTTTCTGAGTATTGATTCCATAAGTTTGATGAAATTGTACTGTCAGGCATTGTTCGCCCTTTCTTTATAATTGAGCAATTCATGTCTGGTGGTAGCCTTGACCTTTCCCTTGTTCTAGGAATGGAGTCAGGTTTGTCACCTCTGTCACTGAAATAAATTTATTTTTAACATCCTGGTTATCACTGCATATTCTGTGAATCCTTAAAAATGGGATGGGGAAACATTTTGTAACATTTGCATATGATGACAACTTTTGGCAACTGAACTGACTTGGTGACGTACAGAAGCCTGATATTGGCTATATTATTAATAATTTGAAGCAGGCTATTGTCATCCCAATCCACAGGTCAAGCCTTTCAACAGACCCCAATTCAGATTGATTAGCGTCACAAACATATGAAAAAAGATAATGCAGATAATCCTTATGAAACTTATTCATACATACACAAAAATGTCCTCAATGACCTTACTTGGTACAGTTTTGACAAAGGCAGACGTTGAATGCTTAACCTTGTGACAAGCTGAGTGGTGCTTGCAGTTCTCTTTCAATGAAGTACACAGGAAGGGAGTTACTTTGTCCTGCTATCTTCTGTTATATTTCTGAAATGTAAGAAATAGAGGGGGTGGCTGAAGTAATATAGTAGGAAGATGTTAAAATGGAAAATAGTGAGGGTTAATTTAGGGAAAGTGAAAGTTGAAATGGAGAATAATTAATAGGTAATGCCGGGAAGGGCTCTTAGTAGGAATGGATATAGTGCAAAGCAGTATGGGAGTGAAAAAGGCTGTTGGGAATTATGCTAGCTATTAGACGGAAGTTAGGAAATAGCAAAAGAGACACAGGAATGTTTATATGATAGCATTACAGTTGTTTAAGGAGTGTTAGGGAATGGGTGTCACAGGTGAAAGGTGTATGTGGAAGTTGTATTGGTAGAGTAAGAGAGGGTGTGTAGGAAATGGTAGTAGGGTAGGGGAGTGAAGCAAAGCTGAGCATAATGAGGCTGAGATTAGTGGGTTTCCCACACTCAGGACAATTGTTATAGAGAGCAATCTGTTTATAGCTGGTGCAAAGCAATTAACAAGGAAGCATAAAGCAGGACAAGTTTTCTTACATTTACTGAATGTAGACACCAAAGGGCTAGGGAGGTTAAGCAACTGGCATATACAGTGCAATCTATTGGTAAAGAGAAAGGAAAGTGGCCAGCTTAGTAAGTGATCCTTGGGGGAAATGCTGCAGCCACTTTCCAGCACAGGGCAGGCATATATTTGACTAGTTACATTTAATGCTTAACAAGGCTGTTCATGTTAAACATGTTTACACTGCACAAGGACAATATTCTCAGTGAAAACTTTCACAGAAGTGGACCATGTTGTAGAACTCATGCAGTTTCAGGTTCAGGGATGGATGTACTGACCTCAGGCTATTGCACAATGGGAATATTCTCAGTTGACACTTTCACAAAGGTGGGTCTTGTGACAGATGTCTTGCAGTTTTGGGGTTAGGAATGGGTGTAGTGACCATAGGCTATTGCACAATGCTAATATTCTCAGTGAAAATTTTCACAGAGGTGGGTCTTGTGGCAGAGCTCTTACAGTATCAAGGTCAAGGATTGATATACTGACCACAGGCTATTGCACAATGACAATATTATCAGTGCCTCACTTCTGAAGTGTACATAGTGGTCTACAGCTCTCGGGTAGAAACTTTAGCCTGAATTTCATTTGTCTGTGAAACTTTAGAACTGCTGTTTAAACTTAAAAGTCTGACATAGTTAGACTCCTGTAAATATTTTGCTATTGAAGATGTTTGGCCAGATAAGGTTTTAGAGTTGCTCTACATGCTTCTATCTACTTAAACCTCTTTATTTTCTATTTTATTATGGAGTGTATGTTTTTCATTTTTACAAAGTGCCTTGATTCATTTTCTTTTAACTAATGAGTTTCATAACCTAGTTTTAAAATATGGTGATTGACTGGTAAGTCATTATTTTAGCAGTGTATCTACTGAACCAGCACAAAAACAGGGCTGGTATTCAAAGAACTGTCTCTGTGCTCATAGCAGCTGCTGCAGCCAAGGATAGCAGTTTCTTCAGTCCTAGGAAATGTCATTCAGAGACATACTTGCTCATGATAAGAGAAGACCTCATTATTGGTTAATTTGCATGTCTCTAAATCAAGTAATGTTACCACTAGTGCTAATCAGGACTTTCCTGATGTAATTACCACTAGTGGCCCATAAATCATGTTGGCACAGGTAACTTCCTTATTCACTCTCCCACATGTGTGCACATACACACACATAAATCATGTTGACACAGGTAACTTCCTCATTCACTCTCCCACATGTGTGCACATATACACAGACACACAGACACACACACACACACGCACACACACACACACACACACACACACACACACACACACACACACACACACACACACACACACACACACCTCTCAACTGCCCCATGATTTTACATGCCCCTGAATTTTATATTATAATTGCCCTGTATCTTTTAAATCATGTATAATTAGAGTCACAA
This sequence comes from Protopterus annectens, assembly GCF_019279795.1. Lineage (NCBI taxonomy): Eukaryota > Metazoa > Chordata > Ceratodontiformes > Protopteridae > Protopterus > Protopterus annectens. The sequence goes on along the minus strand of NC_056732.1, from coordinate 1,366,932,122 downwards.
ATAGTAGATATCAGACTTTTTTATTTCTTACAGTTGAGAAAATTCTTTATGAAGCAAAACCTGTTGTTTTATTAACTTTAAGTGACTTAGAATGATATTTAAAAAGGTATCCCTGGTGTCTAGTGCTCCTTTTTTAGTATTGCAGGCTTTGCTAGGTAGTTTTAGTGAAAGGTGTGGCAGTCATTCTTCCCCCACATATGCACACACATACAAACCCCCCCAACACACACACACACACACATACACTATCTGCTCACAGGCTGTCCAGTACATACACAGACACTGCAAATGAGAAACACACACCCTCACCTGATTACACTCACAGATACACTTAACTTTTCACCAACATACACACACACACACACACACACACACACACACACACACACACACACACACACACACACTGCACACTCACCCAAGATCACTCTGCCACTCATACTCCTTTAAACACACACACACATACACACACACACGCACACACGCACACACACACACACACACACACACACACACACACACACACACACACACACACACACACACACACGCTCCTGCTGCCACATATTCACTCACACAATCCTCACCACTATCTCTCCACAGACACTTACCTAATCTTACCTTTTACACATTTTCTCCTATTAAATATAATGGGAAATGCAACATTTTAGCCATATTCATTAACATGTATAGCTATGCTAAAATATTTCTTGGCTGCAGAACTACCCTAGGCAGAGGCATTTCATGGGCAGAGCACATAGCAGGTTAGCATATAGAATAGGCTGCTTCCCCAGAATGCTCATTAGCATTTAGCATGGCATGGAGATGGCCCACCATGGTGATTCTACTCACCATGTAAAATCACCATGGTGGCCTTGTTTCTGAATTGGAATTGACTACTTCCAGTTCTTTTCTCCTCATGTTAAGGCTTACTGCAATTGGTAGCCATTTCTGAATCTCAGCCTAACTGCTATCTTCTATCTCTGAAGAGTCACTGCACACTCAGTTGTTACAGCTATTTTATGATAGTTAATGTATCTGAAAAGTAAACATTAACTGTTTTCTTGGTGTGCTAGCTGGTCAACTTTCCAGCAGCCTCACCCAGGCAAAATTCAAAGGTGTATTGGCACTAAAAAGGTATCATTAACATCAGTGAGTGTGTGTGTGTGTGTGTGTGTGCGTGTGTGCGTGTGTGCGTGTGTGTGTGTGTGTGTGTGTGTGTGTGTGTGTGTGTGTGTGCTTATGTGTGTGAATGGCTGTGTATGTGTTGCGTGTATGCAAAATTAACTTGGACTGAGTTTAAGTTACTGTGAATAAGATAGCACTGAAAGACACTGGGCTGACAACAAGAACAGTGAAGTCCTAAGAAGCCAGTGATTATAACCCTGATTTTCATTTGCTCATTGTATTGATTATTTGGGTGTGACAAGTATTGATCATAACCCAAGGAAGTGGTGTGCATATTATTTATAACACTGTAGATCATAAAACCATAAACCCTGCCCATCACATCTTCTCACTGAGTAAACTAGGTAAAAATGTACCTACTCAAAATTACAAGAATCTCCTGATTTCTAATGGTAAAAGTAATTATGTTAAGAAACATTAATACTGTACAGTTTTTAAGGAAAATATGATCAGTACATATTGAATGATCCCAAAAATAAAAAAAATGCTTATTATATATCGTGTTATTATTTCAATATCTCACAAAGCCATGACATAAGAGGAGAAAATTAATTATAAAAATAAATCAGAAACACTGGGATATATTGTTAAGCTCCTTTATCATTTTAATAGACTTCTTCAGAACAATACAGAATTAAACACATTCAGTGCTTAACTACTTGCAGTTAAAATTACGTCTACAAGCAACCAAACAGCAGTTACAGAATGACACCCATTTTCCTTTTGAATTCTATATTGCTCTGAAGAAATCTATTAAAATGACAAATCCCTTCATATCGTAGAGGAGTTTGTTTGACGTCCACATCATTGTGACTATTTAAACTCAGCAAGCCAGAGGTGTGCCTCAGTTTCTCTGCATATTTGGTCAAGTTGCCATTTACCAGAGTGACCTGGTGTGTACATTTATTTAAAAAATGGAAGAGAATGGGTTCAGAGTTGACTTGCTGTTGTAGTTTAATGGGCTCTGCTTATGTTAGGGTTTGGCCCTCCCTTTAATTTCTCCAAGTCTTTTGGGTTTCTAATACAATGATGGGAATGGACCCCATTCCTAAGTCAAAATATCATTAAAGTTCATGAAATTCATATTGTTTCAATCTTTGATGTCAGCCAGAAGTGCTTTTTGCAGCATCTGCAATGTGCCCAGTAATGACTCCTTCTGCAATTCTTATGGAGTTACATGTATTGGCAACATATATAAATATGATTGTAAATTCTTTTTTATAAGACCCATTGCTCCTACTACTACTGGAACTGTCTGGGTATCTTTCTTCCACATTGCTCTCATTTCTGCCTGTGAATCCTGATATTTTATGACTTTGTGTCTCTCTCTACACAAGAAACTGTAGTCACCGGGTGTAACAATTTCAATGATCAATGCTACTTTTGTCTTCATTTCACGGACCACTGTATCTGGCTTTCTCACATCTATCTTTTGAACTGTTGATAATGGGTGATCCCATGTGATCTAGACTTTACCATTTTATATGATGCTTTGTGGCTCATGTTCCTAGTGTTTTTAAGCTACTTCAATATTATAGCATTTGCACAATCCCTACTGCAATAGTCTTGTCACATTATTATGCTTTTCAGTATACAGTCCTTCTGCCATTAGTATATCACAACCAGCAACAAGGTGCGCAACTGTTTCCAGTTCTATTTTGCAAAACCTACATTTGTCTGTTTCTTCCACATGTTAAATGGACTTTGTAAAGTAACATGTATGTAGCCCACTATCTTGGGCCACCAGTATTAACCTTTCATCTTTTGATTTGAATTTGTCTCTCTTTAACCACTCCTGCATTCGATCATGATCAACATGAGGTTCTTCCAGGAGTTTTCTATACTTGCAACTATATTTATGCATTTTCCACATCTCTTGCCTTCTCATCTTAGCCTCCACCTTATATTTTTTCTTTTGTTTTTTAGCACATTCAGTTGCTGCCCAATTTTTATCTACTTCTGGTTTGATTTCCATTCCTACTTGACAATAATATGCTTCTGCTAGATTAATCAGAGAAGTCATCTTAGATTTATTCTTCTCATGTTTCAAACTTTAACTATGTTAGGGCCTTGTGAGGTCAGCAGATATGTATGTAGTCCCATGATTGCAGATCTATACATGTAATCAATTTCAAGGAGGTCCATACCTCCTTCGGAATGGGGAATATGTATCCTTGGTATCCACTGATTTTTATAAATCATATCCTTCTTTTTTCCTATCTAATCTATCCAACATCTTTTAGGGCAAGTTAGTCACTCCAAAACTGTAAGTTAGTACAGGAAGAGGAAATTTGTTTATAGCTTGAATTTTGTTCCTAGATGTCAATGCTGTTTTCAGGATTAATTTAAGCCTTCTAAAATATTCCTTACTCAGTTTTATTTTCATTTGTTCATGTTTTATTGTTAATCCTTCATCAAATCCCAAATATTTATATACTCTCTCTTGCTCAAGTTCTTTTATATCACATTCTTGTCCCAAACTAATGTTTTCTTGGTGCTGCAGCTCTCCTGCTTTAAAAGTTACTTTTGCACATTAATCAAGACCAAATGCCATTGTTATATCTTCTGAAAAAGTTTTGACTACTTGTATTTGTCTTTCAGGGTTTGGCATAGTGGCTAAGGTGTTTATCTTGCAAATATAAGCACAGTGCTTGACTCTCATCTTTACTGGTCAGTATTTTGTTTTCTTTCTGAGGAGAGGATCTTCTTGATCTTTTTTATGCTTTGTGCTTGGCTGTGCCCTCAGGTATACAGATTTTCACTGTGTTGTAGCAAATCAGATTATTCTGGCAATATTCTACGTTAACAGGGGTAATATTCAAAAATCTGTCTATTTTTAGTGATTGGGTTTTAATTATGTTTTGGCTTTGTTTAAATGTCTTTGCTAAATGGTTGGGATGTGGTCTTTATGTCCTTCATGGGGTTGCGGTACCTCTGGCCATTGTTAATGTCTTGGTGGGTTTCTTGGCATTCAGTATTACTTCATCTTGTCAGATGGAATGCTGCAGTTTCGTGAGGAGCCATAGCAGCAGATCATCTTTTTCAAGGCTAATTCCATGCACTACATGGTTTTGTTTGGTGGTATTTCTGATGGTTTTGTTCCTCATTTGCTCATATTAAGGTTTCACTCCTGAGCATCATAGAGGTGTTATTTGTGGAGAGTGGTTTAATTTCCCCTAATAATAATGGTAATGATTGCAGTTTTAGACTTTTTGTCAGAATTATCCATTAACTCACTCTTTATTTTGTCGAAGTTTCAAGTTAATAGTACAAAGTCTTAATGTTTTCCAGGTTATCCCTGATTATTGTTGGGTTGTCCTTAATTTGTTGTGAGTTGAACCTGCTTTTTTATGCCTTTAAGAAGGCCAGTATTTTGAAGCCATTTCATTTTATCACAGTCTCATATCTCAGGGATTTGGGGTACAAGGCTAGCAAAATAATTAACAGCTAAATGTTTCCAGGAAAGTTTGCATTTCCTTTTATGTTGCATGATTTGCATATTATGTTTATTTGGGTATATACATTTATGGGAAGGAATTTCATTCTTGTGGGTTAGGATAATGTTTCACATGGGTGAGTGCTGTTTTTGCTGTTTCTTTGCTGGTCATTTCTTCATAGGTTCATAGGTGTGTACTATGCTAATGGCCCTGGAGCCATTATAAGACTAGCCCAAAAAAAATTGGCCAGGCACTCTGCCACCCGATGTTAGTTCACAGTGCCCATATCTAGTAGGGCAACTGAAATGATCCCTGGAGTGAACTTTCTGTTACCCATCCACTCATCAAAATTTCTCTTGAAGAGGGCCAGTGAGGTGCTCTGCTTGACATGAATGGGAAGCTTATTCCAGAGTATGGGCAGTTTTTGAGAGATGAACCTCTCCCTCCAGCATGTTCTCTTAATTATGGTAATGAGGTTGTGATCTCTGGAGCATGTGGCATAGGTGGATTGGGATTTCTTTAGGTGTAGCATTTCAAGTAGGACTGGGTTGGACATGGCTTTATAAGTCAAGCAGAGATCATCTCTAAGTAGACTATGAGAGATTGAGAACAGCTGTATTTTCTTAAGTCTGTCAATGTAGGACATCTGTTTAAGGTCTAGGATCCTTTTTGTGAGGTGCTTTTGTGGCCTCTCCAGCTGTTGTAGGTGTCTGGTCAGGTATATGCCAAATGGGGCATTATATTTGATGACTAGTCTAATGAGGGATGAGTAGAGAGGGATGATGACCTCTTTCTTCCTGGATGCAAAACCTTTGGTTATAAGATGTGCCATGTAGAAGGACTTTCTGACCAAAGTGGCAATGTGGTGGTCAAAGGTGAGGTGGCTGTCGACCTGGGTTCCCAGATCTCTTAGTGACGATTATATATTTTATGTCTAGATTTACTAAAATCATACATTACGTAACTGTTGTGTATGTTTTTGTTTGGCTGTTGCATAGTTATTTGATTGACTACAAGCTGTAATGCTTATTCTTATTATTGGCTCCTTCCAAGTGTGTTTATACAATCTATAGACTTTAAATTATCAGACCATTCTAGTTTCTTATTTGTTATAAGTATATTTCCATCCTTACATACACACATATCGGTACTTCAAGCATGGGAAACAATGTCCATCCAGTTTTGCCAGAATACCATTCACTAGTTCATGTGGTGTGTTTCCAGGTTATTCTTAAAATATCCAAACCAATATTTGTCCTGTTCCATTTAACCAGCCTGTTCTATACAGTGGCCACTCTGCCAGTGAACCACTCAACACACCTTCCATTTCCACAGATATTTCCACAAAGGAAATCTGACAACTCTCTAGCACTTCTCAGCAACCTCAAACACCCCTAGAATCAGATATCCCCATATGCCCAACACGTCCGAGCAAGCTCACCTCCCAGAACACTGCAAAGGGTTCTGCACAAGACCAAGTGCTCTTAGTCTTTCACAGTAACTCACACTTCCACTCTTATGTAAGTCCTTAATATGATTGGACCAAAATACATTTTAAATATAAAATTGCGCTTATTTTTTTTTTATCAAGAATCAACTTAATGAGCTAAACGAAGTGTTGGGAGACCATCAATATGTGTACATGTGGTTTAAAACAGTGCTTTTATTATATATATATATATATATATATATATATATATATATATATATATATTTTTTTTTTTTTTTTTAAACCAAAAACTTCATTTCCGAGAATTATCTCAGAGGCTCCTTAGAGCCATTAAGCATTATCATCACTCTTTCTTTGTTAACATAGCAACCTGGGAGCATCTGTTTCTGTTAGTGTGTATGTGTACTGCATACCAGAGGCCCCTTTAGTGTTCAGTGGGCTCACATCAATGTGGTAATTCGTGGGAACTGAGTTTTTTCCAAAGGGGGTGATAACGCATTTTTTGGTGTTACGCTTCAGGTCATGGTTCCGACATCAGTCACTGGTCTCAGAGAGGCCCTTTTGTAGGATATTTGCATCATTTGGGGAGTTGATAATGATTCCTAGGTTGTAGTCATCAGCGAATTTGGTCAGCCAGAGTCCTTCTGTGTTGGCCTGGACTTCTGAGAATTAGATTCCAAACAGGAGATGGCCCAGGATTGAGCCCTGTGGGACTCCACTTGTGACTGATCGACAGTCTGACTTGGAATCCACAACTTTCACTCTGTGAGTCCTGTCTGTGAGCCAATTTGCAACCCACCTAGTGATGTAAGGATTGATGCCAAGTTTGGTGAGTTTATCAATGATACCTGAGTGGGGGATGTTATCAAAAGCCTTGGCCAGGTCGAGGTAGGCTGTATGTACTGCCTTACCCTCATCCACAGCCTTGGTGATTGCCTCAAAGAAGTCAACCAGGTTCAGCAGGCAAGATCTCCCTAGGGCAAAACCAAACTGTATGGGGTCAAGAGTTTGGAGTTTGCCTATATCTCTGTTAAGCAGGTCCATAATGATGTGCTCCATAGCTTTGCATACCAGACTCATCAGGCTAAAGGGGCAATAGTTCCCAGGGGCTGTAGTTGCTCTCCTTTATGGAGTGGGATGACTGTAGCAGTGCACCATTCATTATGGACATAGCCTGAGGTAAGGCTGTGATTGAACAGGGTACACAGATATGGTGCCAGTTCATTTTGTAGCTCATGTAGGACATAGCCAGAGATGTTATCAGGTCCCGTGGATACTTTATTCTTGGCTTTGGACAATGCAACTTTTACCTGTGCCACAGAAATGGTGGGTACCAGGCTTTCTTCTAGTATTGTGATAGGGCCCTGGGGGGTAAAGTTGGCACTGAATCTGTTGGCAAGTATGTTGGCTATATCTGTTGGTTCAGTATAGGAGGTGCCAATGTGAAATAACTCAGAGCAAATCTGGGTATTGCCTTTGAGGTATTTGATATAACTATAGAAGGATTTGTGGTTATTCTTGGTGTCAGCCCCAGTTCTGCCTTCATAGCTGGCTTTAGAGGATTTGATAAAGGATCTCAGCTCTTTATTGAGACTGATAAGGGAGGTTTTCCAGTCTTGTGACTTCATTTTTTTCTGCAACAGTTTCTTCCTTCTGTTGTAGAGTTTGTTGATGGCTGGGGACCACCAGATTGGCTTCCTTTTTTGGAGGAGAGCATCTTAGTTCTATTTGGTATGGCAAGGTCCATGCATTTGTGTACATGCCCATAAAGAGCATTGGTATATGATTTGGAAGTCATGCACCTCTGTTTTTATGAGCCCAAAGTCAGCTTTAGAGAAGTTTTTCAGGGTGGTCACCTTAGCAGGGGGTGTAAGTGATATAGAGATTTCCATGGTGATCAATTTGTGGTCAGATTTAACCAGGGAGGAATTGAGTATAGGTGTGGAGGAATGGTCTCCCATGTTGGTGATATCCAGATCGAGGATGTTGCTTCCTCTAGTGGGGGTCAGAATGAGCTGGTCCAGGGCATTGGAATTGATAAATTCTAGAAAGCGTTGGGCCTGTACATTGGTACTTCAATAGTTTTCCTAGTTGATGGCAGGGTAGTTGAAATCACCCAGTATGAGAGTATTGGGATGGACATTGATAGATTCCATGGTGCTTAGGAAGTGGAAGTGAGAGTCTGGGGACACGTTGGGGTTCTGTAGTAGGCTATGATTTGTATTGCCATCTTACCCAGTGTTAGTTGTACTTGAAGTATCTTGGATGCATTATGCTGGGCTACCAGTCAAGAGGTATGTGTATCCTTTAAAAATATGGAGACACCACCACCTTTGGAGCTTCTGTCCATATTCTGAGGCCAAAAGGTACGGAATGTGTTATAGCATGGGATTGCAGGGGTGCTTTCTGCCTCTTTAAACCAGGTCTCTGTTACAGCACAGATGTCGATATTCTCCATTTTGAAGAGAGCTTTGAGTGACTGCATCTTGAGATTTAGACTTCTAGCATGGAGCAGCATGACCCTTAGATTGCATTTGTTTGTAGCTGTTATGGTGGAAATTTGGTCTTTGGCACATTGCCTAAAAAAGGCACTATAGTGGTGGCAAGAGCCTTAGCCAGTACCTAGAATCCCAGAGGTAACAGATGCAGGTCATCTCTGGCAAAGCATCAAGGTTTGTTGATCATGTCGTCCCAGGCAGACAGATACTGGATCCCCTTTGAATGACACCAGAAATATAGCCAATTGTTGAAGTCAATCATTTTCTTCTGGTACTATGATATTCTGGGTGACTAGCATACTGCTCAGGGCTAGAGTCATACCTGCCTGGGCCACATAATCCAAGAGTTCCATCACATCTCTTTTCATGTAGTCCTGGGAGGTATGTCTCAGGTCATTCACACCCACATGGACAATGACTGAGTCATTTGTGTACTTGTTGTGGAATGACCTGAGTGCATATATTATATGGCGGATCCTTGCACCTGACAGACAACTGACTGTCACCTTCTCCTTGTTGTGCCCAGTGAGTGGGAGATCAGTGTGCTTTGCAATTGAGTCTCCTATGATTAGTACATTGGGCAAAGTGTTTTGTCTTAAGGGCTTGGGTTGAGTGGGCACACTGTGGTGATGAGCTATGTGTTTTGGGGCTGGTGTTGTGTTGTGGTGGTTGAATGCATTTCTGCCTTGGGTGTCTCTGTTGTTTGGGTACATTTTTATTGAGAGCCTCCGTGAAGGTGGGTGTATGGTTTGGGTTTCTATGTGTGGGCTGTGATGGTCGGTGTTTTGGAGGGCAGTGTGTTCTATGTAGTGAGTTGCAGGTGTTGACCTTCTCTTGACCAGCTAGTCCGGTCTTGGTTGGAGTGTGCACTGCTTCCAGTTTGGTGATATAAGTGCATCTTTCACAGGTATGATTGTTGGGAGGTAAGAGGAGAGGGTTGTCTGTATACATTAGACAGTTGCCACACTGTCTTAGAATGCCCACGTCCACCAGGTTAGCAGGGGAAAGCACAGGAATGTGTCCTACAATCATACCAGGAGGGGCTGGTCATAACTAATAAGTACTGGTGCTGTTACTGCATAGGAACAGCTAGTGCCGATAGCACCTCAGTATGCTACAATAAATGCTACAAAAGCCTGTTAACGTGCTAGCTGATTATGCTAACTGAAGTGCAAGAAGTAAAAGAACAAGCATGTTCTAAGGGGAAAATTGAAGAGCAGACTTTCTGGTACCATTCATAGTTTACCTAAGCTGAGTGCTGCTGCATGCTGCACAAACATGGGCTTTTAAACCAGAAAGTTGAAAGGGATGGAAAAAAATCCCCAAATGGCCAATAAACTACAATTTCTGGACCAGAAACCACTCATCTTGTGATAGATAGGCTACCTAGTCCTTACCACTCCCACTGATAAGCTAGAAGGCTTCCCTCCAACACAGAAAAGTCTGGGGGGCTCAGAAACTTACAAAACAGTCCTGGATACAGCAAATCTGTATCTGGACTAGAATAGTTACAGGAAAAGTGGAAAACAAGTTTAGAACTTTTTTTTCTTTGCAGAAAAGCAGTTAGAACAGTAGCAAAAACACTTCAAATGCAGTACAAGCTAGCACACTTGAGTGTGTAGCAATATAAAGGCAAATACAGTTTAAATACATGCAGATAAATTAAAAAATGACAAAAAAGAAGTTCAGAGAGGAGTAAATTATGAAAAAAATCAAAATGGAGGCACTTAGAGTATCTCTTTTCTCCTTCCTGTTGCTCTTGTAGTCTGCAGGATGTCAAAACTGGATCCGCAGAGCTTAAACAAATGCAAGCTTGCACAAACACGGGTTTTTAAACGAGAAAATTGAAAGAGACAGAAAATCTGCCCAAACAGCCAATAAACTACACTTTCTGGGCCAGAAACCACTTCTCTTGTGGTAGATGGGCTACCTAGTGCTTACCACTTCCACTGATAAGCTAACAGGGTTCCTTTCAACACATAAAGGTCTGGGGGGCTCAGAAAGATACAAAACAGTCCTTATCTGCATGATGCCAAAACTGGATCCATGGAGCGTAAACAAGTGCAAACCCACGTAAACATGAGGTTTTAAACCAGAAAGTTGAAAGAGATGGAAAAACTGCCCAAACGGCCAATAAACAATAATTTCTGGGCCAGAAACCACTCCTCTTGTGTGTGATAGGCTACCTAGTGCTTTTCACTCCCACTGATAAGCTAGAGGGCTTGCCTCCAACACAGAAAGGTCTGGGGGTTCAGAAACTTACAAAACAGTCCTGGATACAGCAAATCTGTATCTGGACTAGGCTAGTTATTCTCACTCTAAGTAGTTTTATCCATGGACTCTTTATTAAGTTGTGCATTGTTATATGAAATTAGCATACTAGTTAGCGAAGTTAGGGGGTTTAGGTAAAACTGGCTTTTTTAACCTCTTTTTCTTTAAAGATTTAGATTCCAAATGTCTCAAAGCATCTAGGGTGTTTTTGGCTTTCAGTTACCTGGAACTGTTTTTAAGAAATAATGGCTGATTTTCAGTCAAGATGGTAAGCACTGATGGCTCAGGCTAAAACTTTTGTAGTGGAGGTTTCTGCTGATCGAAGGTGAAATAGACTGGGAGCCAGAGGGAGCCAGAGATTTTCTAAAGAGAAGACATCATGAACTGGTGATTTATGGAGAAGAATCCCAGAGCTCAAGCTCAGATAAGAGGGTGTGAGGTAACAACAGCTGAGACTCTAACTACAGCTCCAGTGGTGTAGAGCCAGATGGAGTAGCAAGTAATTCATTACTTTTATGTGTTAGTGATGAGGCAGGTCTGGCCCAGATGGCTGAGGAGTATTTAGATACCTTCCTAGAGAGTTTGACAGAAGAGGATAGGCTTAGGTTATTTGAATTGTTTGTGGGGAAGGGTTTTCAAAAAGTAGACAGTCTGGGACTCCCGAATTTTTAATCCCAGTGATGTTTCTTGAGTTTTTCCTTGTGAGCCAGTTCTCACATAAGTGAGTCCAGCAGCTAATATTATTGAATGTTTGGAAATTGTTAAATCCTTGGGCTCAGCTATTATATCACATAAACCCCAGTCATTAAAGTATAAAGTTTTAAAGGGTGAATACATGAATATTTTTGACTTGGTTGATATTGAAGGTGTCTAGCACCTTATGGATGCTCAGGTTACAGGTAGTAAGGATTTGATGATGACTCTAGTGGTCCATGGAAAAAAGCAGTTAGGGAAGGTCAGAGTGTGCAACTTGGACAATTGGGTTGTGGGTGTATTTGTTTCATGGACATTCTAGTGCACAACTACCCTAGCCAGGCTTTACCCCTTTTGGCTTATTTTAAGTCAACAAGGGTGCACAGCAGTTCAGAGGGGCCTATTGTGATTCTGCTATGACTAAACATTTATGAGGTTAAAATCAACAGACCTCTCCCTCAAGTGAGAAGAGAAACATGTGGACACTTGGTTAGAGATTAGGATGGCTAAACCCACAGCCCCTTCAATGGGGTTTCTTGATAATAGCCATGGTAAGCTCATGGATTATTTGGCCTCCAGTAATGGGTTTTGCCCCTGACCAGTTTTCCATCATCAGCATTCTTTCTCAATGTGCGGTAAGGGACAATCAGTTCTCAAATGTTGGGCAAAAGAAAGTTCCGGCTTCATTGAAGTTTGCTCCATCAGAGGATAAGACTAATGGGGGGATTGTTAAATAATAATACACAACTCAAAAAAAAATAATAAAATAAAATAAACCACCACAAACCAGTGACCCAATAAAAGTCCAAACCAATTTTATTAATTCTCTGACGTCTCAGCTAAAATGCCTTCAAAGGAGAATACACACTAAATGGAACACTCGGCATAAATACTGCATCCAATTATTCAATAAAGACTCAATTAAAATATCACATACTTAGTTAAAAGAGAAATCTCCAATTAAGTTCAGAATTCATACCATTAGGTGTTAAAGTGTCAAATTTAAGAATATAAATAGCTTCTTTATATAAAAGTCTGTCCCTAAAACAAGTGTCAATAGATATATATTTAGTTTTTTCCACTTTTTCTAAAATAGTCCCTTGTAAACTCACAGATGAGCCCTGATGTGCTTGCTGAAAGTAAACTGCCACAGAACTAGTATCTTTATAATTTTCTATATCTCTCATATGATCTAAAAATCTGACTTTAAACTTTGAAGGCATTTTAGCAGAGACATCAGAGAGTTAATAAAATCGGTTAGGACTTTCATTGGGATTGTTAAATAATGTTGGGTTGGGGTTTCATCATTTTGTGGTAGAAGGAACCATAGAAGGTAAGAGTACTCCATTTCCTGTCAAGCCCCAGGTTTTGCATGTCTTGTTGGTGGAGTATCCTACTGTAGTAGCAAAACAGGAGGTACTGGCTGGGTTTTCTATGGGGATTTCATTGAAGGCTCAGGTGATTTTTCATTTTCACACGTGTTCTAGTTTGCATTTTGTTGTTGATAAAGAGAAGATTTTGAAGGAACTCATTGCTTGTGAAGTCTTGGCGGGAAGAATTTTGGGCCCCTTGCCTCCCCTCTGTTAGTGTATCTGAAAGTTTCCCATTGGATTTAGTGTTATAGTGTACCCAGGCTGTTACAATGTTATCCATCATCTATCTTTCCCAGTGAGGTCATCAGTCAGTGACGGTATTAGTAGGGAGGATGCCCAAGTTAGGTATTCAACTTCAGACGCCATTACCATTATCATTACCATTACCAGACTGCTCCAAGATCCTTGGTTGGCAAAGGCGAATATTGAGTCAGCCTTTCATACCCTTCACATTCACCCCCAGGATTGGTGTCTCCTCAGAATGGTGGTTGATGGGGAGTTTTTTTTTTTTTTTTTTGATACAGCCATGCCTGTGGGGTGTTGTTTGGCTTGTTTCACATTTGAGAAACTTAGCACAATATTACAGTGGATTTGGCAACAAAGGGCTCCAGATTACCAAGCTGTTTATTATTTGGATGATGTTTTATTCATTAGTGAGGGGACTGCTGGTGCTGCAAAGACTTTAGGGATAATAATCCAACTCTGTTTAGAGATTAGAGTTCAGTTTTCAAAAGGACAGTTGAAGGGGCTGGTAAATCACTTTGATTCTTGGGTTTAGGAACTGATTTTTTGGATTCCACTTTTACACTACCCCTCAAGAAAATTCAGATGGTGAGGGATTCTATTCAGCAGTTGTTGTGCTTTAAAAAGGTCAGTATCTCATAGGTAATGGAATTAATGGGTTTTCTCAATTTTGCCTGTCAGGCCATTTCACCTGGTAGACATTTTATTAAGGCTTGGCTAATTTACTTTGGGGAGGGGAGCAAAAGCATCATTGGGTAAGAGTGACAAGGAGAGCATGTGAGGCTCTAGGCATTTGGAAGTATTTTCTGGGTCATTGTAATGGGATTGTCTTTTGGCAAGATAAGTGGCAGTTTTCTCCTGAGGTGCAGTTGGACACAGATGTGGCTGGATCTTTTGGCATGTTTTTTTTGCCAGAATATATAGTTTTCTGCTCTTTGGCCTACCTATTGGTGGTACAGGCCCAGAAGGATATTATATGTTTGAACCTGATGCCCATTTGAGTGGCCATGTTGGTGTGGGTGACCTGTTGTGCCATAAGAAAGTGTTTTATTTTCATTGCAACAATTTGTTCAGGCAGCTCTTGTTACAAAGTTTTAAAATTAATTTGTCATTTAGAGCATTGCAAGACCCAGGAAAGAGTAACAATTTAGTAGACTGTCTTTCTCACTTTATGAAGAAATTCAGTGGGTTAGCTACAGAGGCATGTGAAGAGCCAATGGTGCTTCCTGATCACATCTAGATGATTAGCAAGGATTAGCAACAGAAATTATTTCCCGATCCTGGGCAGTAAGTACCAAGTGGGTGTACAGCTCCTCTATTGCTTCCTTTTGTCAGTTCATGAGACAATTACCCCCATCATATAGATCATGGACCCCCCAGCATCGATTATCAGTTTCTGGTCTCTTGGTGTGTTCACAAGGACGCTGTTAAAATAATTTGTATTCATCTGTCAACCTTCAAGTTTTGCACTAAATTGTTGGGGTTGACAGATTTTAGTAAAGATTGGGTTGCATCTGTATTGGTAGTTTGGTGGTGTAAGATGTTAGGGCTATTTATGGATCATTGCCGACCTACTGATTTAAACCTTTTGTAGGTCATTATTGGAGGCATTTATAAATTGATGCCTAGCTATATCTTTTACTCCAAAAATGCTACACTAGCAGTCTGGATGCATTGGAGGGCCTTTACAGTCAGTGAAGTATATCCCACTTTAAGGTGGGAGAATGTATCTTTATTTTCTACCTCCATCTCTGATTGGCTTCTGCACTCTAAGACCGATCAGCAGTCTTGGGGGATTTTGTGTAACTTGCATCTGTTTTCTTTGCCAGTGTTATGCCTGGTGCAGTGGAGTAAGATTTTATTTAATTTGCTTGCCTGTTCTCATTCAAGTCTTGTATTCAGGGAGCAGCATAACATATGCATAGCTCTCAGTATGTTTAATGTGTTTTACACACAGCTTTCCAGATCCAGAATATGTCACCTGTGGGCATATCTTCCCATTCATTCCATGTTCAGCAAGCCTCTGACCTAGCTTTGTAGGGACAGTCCATTCTGGTCATAAAGACAGTAGGACATTAGTCTTCTAATACGTTTTGGAGTTACAGTATAACAAACAGGTGTCATTTCTTTCTTTTACAGATGTGGTGTGGGTGCTGCTGTTTGGACATTCTTACATTCTTACATTCTTACTGCCCAGAGAGTGGCAATTCACCCCAATGGGTGGAATTTTGGCTTGGATCCAGTTTAGCAGAAGTTATTTGGAAACATTATCCTTGTTTGCAATGCACTCAGTTTTTGCCAAAGCTTCAGGATGTTCTTCAGCAGATTGGAACTCATGTTATTGTGTTGTATCTGAGAGGGAATGCCATTGGGTTTGTACCCAGGTGTCAGCTGCTGGCTGTAATCTTTAAGATGTTGTTCCTCACACAATCTGTGTGTCCAGGATCTCTTATTTTTTAGTCAGCTGTGATTCAAAGACTTTTTTGGCTTCATAGGTTGACAGCTCAAGTTGCAGATGCGGTATGTAAGTTTGTGAACCACAGAGTTGCTCGGGCATCCTCTGCATTGGGATTTCATGTTATTAAACACTGGGATCTTCAAGACAAGAGATCCTATTTGATTTCATGCCAATGGTGTGCATTTGTTGCAATTATTGTATCTGATAAAAAAGTATAAAGTTTTTTTTACTGCCGTTTATTAAACAGGTGGTTTTTCAGGAAAGGGGGAAACAGGCTAATCACCTTTTGGGCTGATTGGAGGCCAAGCCATCTTCTTTCCATTTCTTTCCCACTGCTTTTCTGGACCTTCAGAGATGCACTTGGTAAATTTTGAGTATGGGTGGGTGTAAAACCTGTATTCCTGCGGAGGCTAGTTGTAGCAGGTTGTGATGTGTACGTGGGGCTGGAGTAGATGGAACTTTACGTCCTCCAGTGTGGATAAGGTTTATTATTATATTGGGATTTTCTGTTCTGCAGAGAGATTTTCTTGCATAATTAAAACAGGTTGCAATGTCAAAACAGTGTGTTGACTTTGTTCATAGCAGACCTGGTACAAAGGAGCTTAATAATATCTCCCAGTGTCTCTTGCATATTTTGTTAACTTAATTTTCTCCACTGACGCCATGGCTTTGTGAAGTCTTGTATAAGAATTGATGGATATTTTAAAAAGGCACAACAGCATGTTAAGGAATACTGTAAAGTCAAAATTAAAGCATTGCATCAATGAATAATCATATATGCACAGTTTATGTATTTATTCTTATATAAAGATGATTTTAACATTATCTCTACCAAACTGAAAAAAGTGACTTTAAGAAGAAAGAATCAAAATATTTTTTTAACAGACCAAGTAGTTTATTCTGAAAGAAAAGCCTACCCATTTGGCATCTAGTGAATCAAAAATACCATTCAGAGGTCTCAGTAATGGGAACAAATGCTGTTCCGGTTTTTAGTAGAACATAGTGTTTCAGAGAAGTCTGCCTTCAGGAGAAGTCTATGACTGATACAGAGACCAGAGTACTATCCACAAAAATGTCCAGAGCAACTGGGGAGCCAATCAGAAACAATAATGTTTTCTCAACCACGCAACCAGGAAAAAAAACTCTGATATGTGAATCCAGCATTCAACAGGGGAGGAGGGAGTCAGAGAAGATAAAGCAAATACAGATGGTGTCAGAACTGGAAACTGTAAGCAATTTTATTTATTTTCGTTAATGGACTGGCTAAGGAAACTTGTCTAAAGACCCTTTTTAGTCATGACCTGGGCAAAAGTTTTACTGGAAAAGCTCACCCAGACTCTGCCACAGCTTGTTGTGAGGGAAAGGTTAGTTTTCTTTTGATTTCTTGTATTTGTATTTGTATTACTTTGTTGTCTTCTTCTATTTTGTATACTGTGATTTGTTTTCTTTACACGTGTTTTACTTTAAATAAATATACTTAAAATAAAAATAAAAATAAAACATTTCAAAGCTTTAGTGGAAAAGCTCACCCAGCCTCTGCCAGAGCTTGCTTTGAGGGAAAGGTTAGCTTGCTTTTTTCTTGTATTTTGTATTACTTTCTTGCTCTTTTCTATTTTGTTTTTGTTTGTTTGTGTCTTTCGGCTTTTCCCGGTTAGGGGTCGCCACAGCTGTTTTACTTGTATTCTACTTTTAATTACATATTAAAACTTGAAAAGAGACTATAGCTGCATCTCTTGTGAATCAGACAACATTTTTTCCCACCTTCCCACCCTGTTGCTGTTGTGTTCTTAACACAAATGTCTTTTTAATCGCCTGCCACTTATGATAATTTGACCACATATCTCCTTCCCTCTGACCTTTCAATGGCTGGTGTAAAGTAAGCACAGAGTTATCAGTTTGTGAAATCACTCCCCTTCAACTATTTAAATATATTGGCCATCCCACTGTATTCCATAGATCCAGAAAACAAAAGTGCCCATACCCCTTCAGTCTATCTTGATCTTTTAAAATTAGTAGCTCTCCACTTAGACAGCTAAATCTTAAGTTACCCCATTTCATATCTAACTACTTAGTGCACACTGCAGTGCTTAGGATATTAACCCATTTTTCATCTTACCTGTAAACATCTATTGCAAGACTACCAATTAGTGGAGAATCCACAGTCTGCCTATCAGTAGTCATCTTGGAATTAGTGCTTCTGCTTTTTCCTGGTGAGAGAAGGAGTACAGGGACATTATTTCCTGGAGACTGCTGATCATCAGAAAGCTTAATAACTGCTTCATAGGTGACAACTTGGAATTTGTGCCTATATTCTGTTCCTGTTGAGAGAAGGAGCAGAGTGCATTGATTCTTGACTATTTCTGGTTGGACAGCGAGTGTTTGTGTTTAATGTTACTGATTGGTCTGGTTGCTATTCAAGACATCTA
Source organism: Protopterus annectens (assembly GCF_019279795.1). Lineage (NCBI taxonomy): Eukaryota > Metazoa > Chordata > Ceratodontiformes > Protopteridae > Protopterus > Protopterus annectens. The sequence continues at coordinate 1,366,914,085 of NC_056732.1, read as the reverse complement.
CCAGGAAAAGGCAACAACAAGCCTTGCACCATCTGGGACAAGACTGTGGATCACCAAACAGGCTGTGGCTTGCTTCTTATCTTGGGATTGGTGCTGATGTTTTGCTTCTGGTGAGAGAAGAAGCAAAGGAGCATTGTATCCCAGCAGAGTGAAGCTGTGATGAGACCAACACTTGTAGCAGCCAGGCAGTGGCCATTCATGTGTGTCCCTCTTTTCATCATTCTTGACAAGCTAATTCTTTGTTTTTAGTAAGTACTGCTTGATTTGTTTCTAACGTCATAATACCTGCCTAAATACTTCATCCTTAAATTTTCAGGGTCTACGTATTAGTTTCCCCTCAAGTGTTTGGCAGTGGTCTGCACAGACTCAGACACCTTAAGTGACATTTTTCCTGTAAAAGCACAATTGAACTTTCTCCGATACCTAGTTGCACAAAGGACAACTAGCCTGCAGTGACAAGTACTGCCCCAATAGTTGCAAACCAGATACTCCTGACATTGATTGATATTCTTACTCCAACTGCCCAATCAATCAAAAGGGTCTGTTGCCATGGATATTTTTATTTTATTTATTTATTTATTTTACATTTGTTGACCGGGATAGTCTGACTGGATACACGTCCATTTTCAGCAGATGCCCGGGGAGTAAAGCTCCAAAGTTAGTTACACAAGCAAACTTAACATAGTATAAATTAACAAAGTATCGATCCCAAAGTTGAACAGCAAATAAACCAAGGCAAAGGACAACGTGCCAGTAAAATAATAACACACAGTCTCCCAAAGCATGCACGTAGTCCAACTGGCTATAAAACGTAATATAAAAACGCTTGTTGCACCAAATTAAGTTCGCTGTATAAATCCAGAACCAAGCAGATCGTTATCAAGATAAAAATGTTTTATTCAACCAGAACGTAGTAAGCGCTTTCGCCGACAGGCTTCATCAGACTAACAAAAACTATTCATTTGCTTTAATTTAAATACATTCACATAAATTCCTATTGGTTGACCAAGACATCTGATGACCTACGTGATAATATATTAAAAACTTCTGTGAGTGCTCCTAATGAGACAGTCACCGCTAAAACTTTCACATACATATCATAGATATCTTTAAACACAAACATGACTAAAAAATCAATTCATAAAACCGCATTTCCTCATAACAATGTTTTAAAGGATTGTTACAAAACTTAACAACCATATCTAATTTCATTCCTATGCCTGACCATTAAACCAATAAAATGCCTATGCATCTGTAAACATTTCAAACATTTTAAAATATATATAATACGTGTTAATGACCTGTCTTGAAAACCATTAGATCGCATGGACATGATTCAGATACCAATGGCACTACTATTTATATATCTCGTGCCTATGGTTTCATGTGACAGGGATCAATAATATAGTTTTACTAGCTATTATAGATCCTAACTACTGAAAACAAAATCCAGTCAAGATCTACTATACTCTAAAAGCTGCCGTGGTGGCAAAGAACATAAGCAAGCTCATCTGGTACAAGCGACATCGAGTCAAGAGCTGTTAAACTTCAAAGACAGCCGCAGCGGCTAAGAAAAACTGCTCACTGCCTTGTCATAACCGAGACCATTACTCGTATAGCAACAGCATCAAAATACAATTGGATTTGGCACATAGAATACATGTGTAATGTATATGTAATCTATTAAACAACTAACACTAAAAATGTACACTAAAAACACAACATTTAAAGTTCTTGGCCAATGGTAATACAAATCAGGGCAAGAACCTATCAAACAAAAGACGTAACTACAGCGGCAGAACATAATCTGCTCACTCATCATGGTCCATCATATACCATTCTCGTAGCAGAAGCATCATATTTAGATAAATCATGACTTAGAAAGAGGTACAAAAAATATATTTACAGGTGGAAAATAGGTGGAAAATAGGGGTGACACAATTCTAAAAGCTCCCTATATACATATGTGGTTAACTTAAAAACTAGGTCAGAGAACCACATAGACATCTCATAAAGCAGAGTGTCTCAAGGACATTTACATAATATATATATCGTAGGAATTATATAAAAAATCAAGGACTTGTACTTTCTAATAACAGTGCCCCAAACGTATATACAACTCACATAGTATTAGGATAGGGTCATTTAATTCTAAACATCCTCCTATTCTTCAAAAAAGGTTTAATTTGCACTTTATCGTTCAGGCCAGGTGGTGTGTCTGACCTAAACCTAATAATCCACCTGGTCTCACATTCAAGGGTCCTATTTATAATATCTCCACCTCTAACACCTTGTGTTAATTCCTGTATGACATAGAAACAAAACTGGTGGCCATTCCCTGCCTGCTTATAATGCCTAGATAGGGCATTGATATCTGATCCTATCCTTATCTGGTAAATGTGCTCTCTAATTCGTTCTTTTAACATCCTATTAGTCTTACCTACATAGTAACTAGAACAGGCCTTGCACAAAGCGAGATACACTACATTTCTAGACTCGCAGTTTGTATTAGTGTAGAAAGTAAACTTCCGTGCTGTATTGGGATGTACAAACTCAGTGGAATCACTGATGTACCTACACTGATTACATTTCCCACAGACTACTGTATTAACGTGCAATGCATTCTCCAGATTTGTCCTTGTGCTCAAATTGGGCTTGCACAACAATCTCTTCAAGTTTGGATGGTTTTTGTAAATTACCCTTGGTTTTGGGCCTACCAAAGTCTGTATCTGTTGGTCCGACATTAAAATGTTCCAATGTTTGTCTAACGTATTGACGAAGTCCTTGCTATTCCTACTAAAAAATGTGATAGCTTTAATAATACCAACAATACAAGTAAGGTGAATGTACCTTTTCCTATAGCACAAGACAATTTTTTGGGGAGAAAAAGGTCTGCAAGCAGAGGCAGACAAAAAAGAAAGTGGTCAATGGAGGAACAACAAGGACCCACCATCAAGAAAATGTGGGAACGAGTAACACATTAATAGTGAATTTATCCAGTAGGATTCTAACGGTTCATGAAGAACAGGTCTTGAGTAAAGGGTTGGGCTTCATTCCATCTAGAAGGATGGATATTGTAGACTTAGTCGTAGATACTAAGCTTTTTACTAGGAAAATACAGTTAGCTTTAGAATTTGGAAATATTCTCCAGGAAAGAGGTCTAAGGAGTTTTAGACCAGTTAGTACCTATACCCCACAGCTGAATTCTACCTTAGAAGTATTCACTAATGTTGTTGAGAACGACATACATGCACAGTTACAAAATGATAAGATTGATAGATACAAATATAACTTGAATTATCAACAAAGAAAAGCTCTGAAGGAGTTGAAGGATGATAGAAATTTGGTGATTAGACCAGCGGACAAGGGCGGCCCGATTGTCCTTTTGGACACGGTTCATTATAACACTAAGATGAAACTGATGCTAGACGATACAAATTCATATATGAAAATAGATGCTTCAACTCTGGTAGATAAGGTTTTTACTATTTTTTACACACTAGATGACTTACTTATGTCATCCGACATCACTAAAGAATTGTATGACTACTTTAAAGTTACAAACCCTGTGATACCATGTATCCAGGGGTTACCTAAGGTTCATAAGTCATTAATAGATCCACCAATGAGACCAATTGTAGCCGGACAAGGATGGGCTACAGAACCGTTATCAATCTATCTAGATAGTATACTCAGACCACTTGTAGATAAAAACGTGACAATACTTAAAGATAGTAAACAGTTCTTGTTAGACTTATATGCCTGTACCAAAGGTCTGAGGGATGATGAACAGTTCATCTTAGTAACTCTTGATGTAGTTAGTCTATTCACAGTCATTCCGAATGAGTTAGGTTTGACTTATATTTCTGATTATCTGAAAGTCAACACACAATTTTCTAATAGCAAGGTGGAACTATTGACATTGTTCTTGGAAATGGTCCTTACAAATAACATCTTTGTTTTTGACAATACACTGTATCTTCAAAGGGATGGCGTAGCTATGGGCACTTCTTGTGCCAATAGCTACGCCAACCTCGTCATGTCCGCTTGGGAAGATAGATATATGTGTAACAGTGAACTGTATAAGAAGAATGTGAGAATATATCGATGTTTTGTCGATGATCTTTTCTTTCTATGGTTGGGAGATGAAGAGACTTTGAACAGCTTTATATTAATGTTAAATTCTTCTACTGATTTCCTTAAGTTCACTGCGAATTCATCTAGGTTAAACATCTCGTATTTGGATGTTGAGATCTACAGAATGGGGAATGGGCTACTTAATACATCAATACATAGAAAGGCCTGTCACAGGAATAATCTGTTGCATAGACAAAGTATGCATCCAACATATGTGTTTAATAACATCTTAAAAGGCCAGTTCATGAGAGCGTCACGATTAAATCCTAGTGACGAACAACACCAATTAGAATGTACAGATTTAATGAATAAATTCTTAGAAAGAGGTTATGATCTTAGGAGAATAAGTGACATTATGAAAGAAACAAGTGACATGAGAATGGGTAGAGCCAGACCTTACTTTATGGATCAAGGGGAATGTCCTCAGATAGATAGGCGGAATGATAATGTAGTGAAAGCTATCACATTTTTTAGTAGGAATAGCAAGGACTTCGTCAATACGTTAGACAAACATTGGAACATTTTAATGTCGGACCAACAGATACAGACTTTGGTAGGCCCAAAACCAAGGGTAATTTACAAAAACCATCCAAACTTGAAGAGATTGTTGTGCAAGCCCAATTTGAGCACAAGGACAAATCTGGAGAATGCATTGCACGTTAATACAGTAGTCTGTGGGAAATGTAATCAGTGTAGGTACATCAGTGATTCCACTGAGTTTGTACATCCCAATACAGCACGGAAGTTTACTTTCTACACTAATACAAACTGCGAGTCTAGAAATGTAGTGTATCTCGCTTTGTGCAAGGCCTGTTCTAGTTACTATGTAGGTAAGACTAATAGGATGTTAAAAGAACGAATTAGAGAGCACATTTACCAGATAAGGATAGGATCAGATATCAATGCCCTATCTAGGCATTATAAGCAGGCAGGGAATGGCCACCAGTTTTGTTTCTATGTCATACAGGAATTAACACAAGGTGTTAGAGGTGGAGATATTATAAATAGGACCCTTGAATGTGAGACCAGGTGGATTATTAGGTTTAGGTCAGACACACCACCTGGCCTGAACGATAAAGTGCAAATTAAACCTTTTTTGAAGAATAGGAGGATGTTTAGAATTAAATGACCCTATCCTAATACTATGTGAGTTGTATATACGTTTGGGGCACTGTTATTAGAAAGTACAAGTCCTTGATTTTTTATATAATTCCTACGATATATATATTATGTAAATGTCCTTGAGACACTCTGCTTTATGAGATGTCTATGTGGTTCTCTGACCTAGTTTTTAAGTTAACCACATATGTATATAGGGAGCTTTTAGAATTGTGTCACCCCTATTTTCCACCTATTTTCCACCTGTAAATATATTTTTTGTACCTCTTTCTAAGTCATGATTTATCTAAATATGATGCTTCTGCTACGAGAATGGTATATGATGGACCATGATGAGTGAGCAGATTATGTTCTGCCGCTGTAGTTACGTCTTTTGTTTGATAGGTTCTTGCCCTGATTTGTATTACCATTGGCCAAGAACTTTAAATGTTGTGTTTTTAGTGTACATTTTTAGTGTTAGTTGTTTAATAGATTACATATACATTACACATGTATTCTATGTGCCAAATCCAATTGTATTTTGATGCTGTTGCTATACGAGTAATGGTCTCGGTTATGACAAGACGAGTGAGCAGTTTTTTCTTAGCCGCTGCGGCTGTCTTTGAAGTTTAACAGCTCTTGACTCGATGTCGCTTGTACCAGATGAGCTTGCTTATGTTCTTTTGCCACCACGGCAGCTTTTAGAGTATAGTAGATCTTGACTGGATTTTGTTTTCAGTAGTTAGGATCTATAATAGCTAGTAAAAACTATATTATTGATCCCTGTCACATGAAACCATAGGCACGAGATATATAAATAGTAGTGCCATTGGTATCTGAATCATGTCCATGCGATCTAATGGTTTTCAAGACAGGTCATTAACACGTATTATATATATTTTAAAATGTTTGAAATGTTTACAGATGCATAGGCATTTTATTGGTTTAATGGTCAGGCATAGGAATGAAATTAGATATGGTTGTTAAGTTTTGTAACAATCCTTTAAAACATTGTTATGAGGAAATGCGGTTTTATGAATTGATTTTTTAGTCATGTTTGTGTTTAAAGATATCTATGATATGTATGTGAAAGTTTTAGCGGTGACTGTCTCATTAGGAGCACTCACAGAAGTTTTTAATATATTATCACGTAGGTCATCAGATGTCTTGGTCAACCAATAGGAATTTATGTGAATGTATTTAAATTAAAGCAAATGAATAGTTTTTGTTAGTCTGATGAAGCCTGTCGGCGAAAGCGCTTACTAAGTTCTGGTTGAATAAAACATTTTTATCTTGATAACGATCTGCTTGGTTCTGGATTTATACAGCGAACTTAATTTGGTGCAACAAGCGTTTTTATATTACGTTTTATAGCCAGTTGGACTACGTGCATGCTTTGGGAGACTGTGTGATAGTATAAATTAAACACAATTTACAGACTCTGTTGAGGAGTATAAGTTATACAATCTCACAAACGTATAATATGCCTTAACAATTAAAGCACAAATGAGTTCCATTTAAAAAATTGTATTGGTACTCAAGTTAGACTAAATATTTAGTCAGGCTTGGAGCAAGGACATAACCATTGAGACTTGAAATACTGCTTGAGAGTATTCTTGAATTGAGATAGGATAGTTTCTAGGGTAATGTCAGCAGGAAGTGAGTTCCAAGTTTTGCCAACAGAGTCGGCGAACAGGGAGTCACTGGCTGAATTGTTGGATTTGATAGTTTGCACTACCAGTCCATTAGATGACCAAAGTGATTTGAGGTTGGAGTGGGGATAGATAATGTTTTTCAGTGCAGGTGTATTTTCAGATTGGTTAAGTACTTTATGAGCCACAATAAGCTGGTTATACTGAATCTGCCTGAGTAGTTCTAGCTGTCCGAGAGATTTTAGGTGTTTACAGTGATGTGTTCTATAAGACAGGCTAGTGGAAAATCTAGTTATGTTATTATAACAGCTAGAAAATTTGATAAGTTCAGTTTTGTTTAAATTGGCAAGTAAAGGGGAGGCATAGAAGAGGGTAGAGAGTAGATGGGAGTGGAAAATGGCAGTCCTAGTAGGTAGGGTTAGGAATGGCTTTATCCTATATAGTGAGCCAAGTTTTTTATTAATGGTTTTGATAGTTTTGTTGATGTGCACATCAAATTTAAGATTGTTGTCTACAATAACTCCTAGGAGTTTCATGTGGACATCTGGGGAGATTATGGTACCATTATTAGACTTAATAGAGAGAGATAACACCGAGGATCTTTGGGTGAGGGAAAAAAGTAGGAGCTTTGTTTTGCTGGGATTTAAAATCAGACAGTGATCAGCAAGCCAATTTTCAACTAAGTTAAAAGTACTCTGAGTAATTGTCCGCAGCTCTGTTTGGGAGGTGGCAGCGCAGATCAACGTGGAGTAATCCGCATATTGAATGCAGTTAGCTTTTGGGATGACAATGTGGAGGTCATTAATAAAAATGGAAAACAGAAGAGGTCCAAGAATAGACCCCTGGGGGATACCTAGGATGTTGGGTAGGAGGTTAGATAGTTTGTTCTGCCATAGGACAGCTTGTTGTCTATTGTGCAGATAGGATTGAAACCATTGGAGAGAGTGATTGCCTAGAGACATTGTTGTCAGGGTGTGGATGTGTTGATGGTGGTTAACCATATCAAAAGCCTCTGAGAGATCCAAAAAAAGGTCTGAGGATAATTTGTTGTTGTTCCTGTTATAGTTTATAGCATTGGAGAAGGTGATGAGGGCTGTGGTGGTACTATGATGTGGCCTGAAGCCATACCGAGAGTCAGCCAGTAGGTTGTTCTGGATTAGATAGTACAGAAATTGTTTATGGATGCACTTTTCCATCATTTTTGCTAGAGGTGACAAGATGGCTATGGGTCTATAATTAGATAAGAACAAAGGGCCAGCAAATGCAGTTCCAAATGCTTTATTGCATGTCGAAATGGTGCTAAAAAACACCAAAATGAATTCCAAGTCCTCAGACTAGTTTCAGCCAATGCCTTCTTCAGTGAGGAACTAATAGTTAGTTAAAACAATTCACCAGTGAAAATGCTCCATTTATAGAATCCATTAACCAATGAAAAAATGGTATGTTCCATATCATTAATAGATGTCTGGATATATGTAACTACAACAATAGTTATAAATTGCATATATATGAAAATATGACCAATGCATAATAAAATAATAATAACATATATAGAGTGGTCAATAAGAAATGAGTTTTTGTAAGAAGTTTGTGGTATACAAGATACTTAATACAGCCTCTCTGATACATAAAACTCCACTAATACAAAATTGCATGGCCAGCTGTCTGTCACAGATTTGAATAATATATAAATTGTACAAAAGTACCTATCTATCAAAAAATGTGCTGGTCCATGCAATGTTAATCCACCTTATAATTGTAAATGCTATATATTGATCTCTGTGTTTATTTCATAAATGGTCATTAAGTCCTGGTGGGAATAAAGCCCCAAGATGAACTACCGCCAGTGTATTGATGGGCTGTCCGAGGAACTGACGACCTATGACAAAATGGTGAAGGATAGAAAAATTAAAAAATTCACCAGGGATGTGACGGATTATGAGAAGGGTCAACCCTTCCAAATACAAAGGACTGTGAGATTCCAGGATACTGGATCAAGTATGATCAGGGGCAGGTCTAGGAAGAGACCAAGGTCAATCTTAAAACACAGAGACCAGAGTTACACCAGTACATCAGGAGAGGAATCATCTTACACTGACAGCGAGGGGGGAATGATGACTCATTCACCACTAAAAAAGAAAAGTCAACCCCAGTTCCCTTTAGGCATGGCAGGAAATCCAGAGGGGGGAGGAAACACAAGAACAGAAATAAGCACAGACTCAATGCCAGGATTAGTCCAGTCATTACTGAATCAATAACTAAACCTTTTGAAAATGTTTTGAATCTGTCGGATCATGTACTCACTGAAGACCAACACAGTATTCTAAATAAAGGATTGGGTTTTGTCCCCAGCTTTTTTTCTGATCATTATTTAGTCTCTTTGGATGTTATGGAATATTGCAGGAAACTTAATTTACGTATTTTTTTCTATGACCAGGACAATTCCTCCTCTCAAAGATCTACTGACTTTACCTTTAGGAAATCGACTTTTCAACCCCCCATGAATAAACATGTGGGCATTTTTCAGCAAGCAGTACTAAAGGATTTACATTTTCCCCATTATGACACAAATATAGCCCCAGACAATATTACTTCTCAGGAGAAACAGGCACTTTCTGAACTTAGATTGAACCATAAAATTGTGATACTTCAAGCTGACAAAGGAGGAGCTGTGGTGATTCAAAACACAGACTATTATGTACAGGAGGGCCTCACACAACTTTCGGATTCCCATTGCTACATGCATATGGGGGTAGATCCAACTAATAGATTCAAACAGGATATTGACCAGTTTCTCAATGAGGCACTGCAGGAAGGGATTATCACACAAAAGACTGTTCAACATTTACAGGTTAGGGATCCTAATAAACAGATTTTATACTTGTTGCCTAAAATTCACAAATCCATCACTCACCCTCCAGGCAGGCCAATTGTGTCTGGCCACGGCTCACTAACGGAACCTTTATCTGCATTTTTAACGCAATATTTGAAGCCACTATTGACTTTGGTTAGAGCCCGCATACAAGATACAACTGAATTCCTTAACATCATTGCTGACACTCAATTGGATCCAGAGTGGCTCATGTGTACCTTAGATGTAAAATCTCTTTATACCAGCATACCACATTGGGCTGGTCTCTAGGCTCTGGAATTCTGGCTCAACAAAGCTGAACTCTATCCACCGGGATTTAACACTCTATTAATATGTATGTCTGAGCATGTTCTCAACAAAAATGTTTTTTACTTCCAAGGTGATTGTTATTGGCAATTGAGAGGCACGGCTATGGGTGCCTCCTTTGCCCCAATATATGCCGATTTATTTATGGCTTATTTGGAAGAGTGTCTTATTTACAATCCCTTACACAACATTTACTTAGTTGAGATGGATCTTTGGAGGCGTTATCTCGATGATTGCTGGATGGTGTGGCGTGCTGATGTTGAATATCTGCTGGAATTTGTGGAACATTTGAATAATAACATATGGGGTATTGAATTCTCTATAACATATCATAGGTCGGTTATTGACTTTTTGGATGTTACTATATATCGTAACCATGACAATACCTTGAATACTAAGATACATAGAAAATACCCACAATTTAATTCGTTACTCCATTCCTCCAGCATGCATCCACGCCACACCATCCGCAACATTCCCAAATCTCAATATCTACGTATTAAACGTATTAACTCTTCAGAAGTGGATTATGAGAAGGCCAAACAAGATTTAAACATCAGCTTCTTGGATAGAGGCTATTCTAGTTTCGATATACAAGCTGCCAGGATCTGGACGGACCAACAAGAAAGACATGAATTGTTACAATACAAAGATAAGAAAGATTGCATGAAGGATGAGAACATTAGATTCATTACCACTTTCGGTAGAAATCACCAACTGGTCAGGAATATACTCAACAATAATTGGAACATTCTGTTAGCCAATGATCATCTTCGTCATATACTGGGTAATCAATGCTCTATCTCCTATCGGAGAGGCAAAACCTTAGGCACATTATTTTCTCATTATAAACATCAGGATAGTGGGGGTGCAAATTATAAACAACTTACTATCACAGGGGATGAATTGTTGGGAACTTTCCCGTGCGGCCATTGTACATCTTGTGGCCAAGTTAATAAGCTCAAACAATTTACCAGTGCTAATACTAGCAAGGTATATGATGTTCGTATTTTTGGCAATTGCTCATCCAGTTGGGTGATTTATTTGGCTACGTGCCACTGTAAAGCTTTCTATGTTGGCAAAACTTCACGCTCTTTGAGAATTAGACTAGGGGAACATCGAAGTGATATTCGTAACCAGAAACCCACTAATGCTCTATACCAACATTATATTAAACATAAATCAGCCAAATTTATGTTCATGATTATTGATAAGATTCAGGGGAATAGACATAATCAACTTGGTTGGCAGAGTATTCTTAGTCACAAAGAAAAGTACTGGATAGTTCATCTTGGGGCTTTATTCCCACCAGGACTTAATGACCATTTATGAAATAAACACAGGGATCAATATATAGCATTTACAATTATAAGGTGGATTAACATTGCATGGACCAGCACATTTTTTGATAGATAGGTACTTTTGTACAATTTATATATTATTCAAATCTGTGACAGACAGCTGGCCATGCAATTTTGTATTAGTGGAGTTTTATGTATCAGAGAGGCTGTATTAAGTATCTTGTATACCACAAACTTCTTACAAAAACTCATTTCTTATTGACCACTCTATATATGTTATTATTATTTTATTATGCATTGGTCATATTTTCATATATATGCAATTTATAACTATTGTTGTAGTTACATATATCCAGACATCTATTAATGATATGGAACATACCATTTTTTCATTGGTTAATGGATTCTATAAATGGAGCATTTTCACTGGTGAATTGTTTTAACTAACTATTAGTTCCTCACTGAAGAAGGCATTGGCCGAAACTAGTCTGAGGACTTGGAATTCATTTTGGTGTTTTTTAGCACCATTTCGACATGCAATAAAGCATTTGGAACTGCATTTGCTGGCCCTTTATGTTTTCTTGCATTTGGATTGGGCCGGGCAAGCTGTACGTGCGAGGGTTGGTGTTTCCTATAATTAGATAACTCAGTAGAGCTACCACCTTTATGGAGGGGTATGACACAAAATATTTTCCAGACAGAGGGGACTGTAGCTTCTGATATGGTCCGATTAATTAGAATGGAAATGGGGTACGCTATAGTATCTGCAGCTTTTTGCAAATATTCAGCAGGGAGAAGGTCAGCAGCTAGGGTAGTAGGTTTTAATTTTTTGATTAGTGTATGAATGAAAGATGTAGAGACTGGCTGGAAGCTAAAAGAGGGCTGGGTACTGGGAATGCTATCCTGTATGTTAGAGGAGTTCAAGGGTAATTGTCTAGCTAGGGCTTGAATAGTCTTGGTAAAGAAACTATTAAAGGTGTTAGTGACATCCTCTGGTAGTTTATCAGTAGAGGCTGAGGGAGGTGGAGTGGTGGTTTGACCTGGGTGCAGTAGTTCATTTATACCGGCCCAGAACTTTTGAGGGTTATTTTGGTTTCCTTGCTGGAGGTGGAAGTAGTAGTTTTGTTTTATCTAGTAAAATGGATCTTTTTGTCTCATTCCTTATTTGTCGAAATTTAATTTGATCTAGAAGGACTTTTGTAGAATGCCATGTAGCCCATGCCTTATTTCTGACTATGATTTTTTTATTTGGTTTCTTTAGAGAGCCATAGGGCAACTTTTGTTTTGATTCTAGTGGAGCGAGCAGGAGCATGAGAATCGAGGATGGTGAGGAATTTATTGTTAAAGTAAGCAACTGCTTCTTTTAGGGGCAAGTGTTTTAGGGCAGACCAATTAAGGTGAGAAAGTGATCACTGAGGTAATCGGGGATGGCCCCCAATGTATACATTTGGGGGTGGTTATTGATTAATATCCAGTCCAGTATACTATCTTTTTGGTTAAGTTTACCTGTTCTGGTGGAGGTGGATATGACCTATGTGAACTCATACATGTTTACATGGGTGGTAGGAGATTGAGAGGAGCAGGTGTTCCAGTCATTGTTAAAATCTCCAAGTACAATGGTCTCTTGTGGATAGTTATTAGCTAACCAGTGAATGATATCTTCTAGGGTATTGGGATTATTCCCTGGGGGACTGTACAAGCAAACAATATTTATACATTTGTTTTTGTTAATTTGGAACTTGATAGAAAGTATTTCTGCTTATTGACCTGGGGTGGTTGTATGGCAACTGAGGTAAAATTTAATGTAGACTTGAAGAGTACAGCTAACCCACCTCCCTTCCTAGTAGTGCAGTCAAGTGTAACTATGGTATACCCAGGTGGTAAAACTTCATTATCTGAGGTTGATGGTTTTAGCCAGGTTTCAGTTAAGCATAGAATATCAGGGGAATGGACTTGTAGGAGGGCATGTAAGTTATGTAGTTTATTATTTATGCTTCTAATATTTAGATGGCAGACCAGGAAGAGATGGTTGATCTATTTATAGACAGTGATCTGGTAGGGTTATTAGCATATAAGGTTGAGCTAACTAGAGTGGAAGGGTCAGGGTTTGGGTTAATATCTCCATCCATTGTGCGGTTATAGTGTAAGTCTGCAGTAAGCTTTCTTATTGTCTCTGTTACCAGCTTGGTGGATATGGGCATCCTGAGGCAATGTATAAATTGCCTCATGTTTACTGACAACAAGTTAATTCTCAAACAAACTGATATGGTATGTGAGAGATGTATTTACACAATGTCACTGGAAGCAAAGTTCTCACAAAAAATGTACTCCTATTGTCAATAAGGTTGTCAGTAGTACACATGCTGCACACATCACACACAATTCAAAGCAGACATATGCTGATGCACTTAAATGCAACCTTCCTAAACCACAAAGACCTCCTAGATGAAGTACACAACAAATGCCCTCAGCAACCCCAAATGCACTCTTTCAAAACAACTTCCACATCAACACATAGAGGTACATCTTGGAGAAGTAGATGCCAAATAAGAGTGGTCCCAGGACTGAACCCTGAGGTTCTCCACTTGCCACTTGTCTGGAGCTGGATTTGGACTTGGCTACTTTTGCAGTGTGGGTTCTGTCAGTAAGCCAGTTGGCAACCCATCGAGTGATGCAGGGATTAATGCCCAGCTTAGTAAGTTTATCTATGATTCCAGAGTGGGTGATGGTGTCGAAGGCCTTGGTGAGGTCCAGATAGGCTATGTGGACCACTTTACCCATGTCCATGGCTCTGGAGACTGATTTGAAGAAGTCAATTGGGTTCAGGAGACAAGATCATCCCTTCATGAACCCAAACTGCATGGGGTCCAGTGCTTGAAGGTTGCCATTGTCTTTGTTTATAGGTTCCATGATAATACGTTCCATGGCCTTGCAGATCAGGCTCGTCAGACTGATGGGGCGGTAGTTCCCAGGATCCAAGGTGGATGCCCCCTTCTGGAGTGGGATAACTGTAGCTGTGCATCACTTGAAGCCTGAGGTGAGGCTATGATTAAACATGACACTTAGGTGAGGTGCCAGTTCATTTGCAGTTCATGTAGTATGCAGCCTGGGATGTCATCTGGTCTCATGGATGCTGTATTCTTAGCTTTGTAGAGTGTGTTTTTTACCTGGTCATTATTACTAGAATTTGACAATCTTTTGGTATTGAGATGGGCTCTTTAGGGGGTGAGATGGGGGTGAAGTTTGCACTAAATCGATCTGCCAGGATATTGGCAATATCCTTGGGATCAGTATATTTAATGCCATTCTGTTGCAGCTCAGAGCAGCTCTGAGCATTGCCATTTAGATTCTTGACATAGATATAGAATGCCTTGTGGTTGTCTTTGGAATCTTTGGCAATTTTATTTTCTTAACTAGCTTTAGAGGATTTTATAAGGGATCTCAGCTTCTTACTGAGGCTGGTAAGGGAGCTTTTTGCATCCTGGGATTTTCCTCTTTTCTGCAATAGTTTCTTCCTTTTGTTGTAAAGTTTGTTTACGGCAAGGGACCACCAGATTGGCTAACTTTTTTTGGAAGAGAGCATCTTGATTCTATTGGAAATGGCATGATTCATGCACAAGTGGATTTTCTCATACAGTGCCTTAGTGAAGGATTCAACAATCGAATTTTCAGTTCCCGTCTGCATGGGTGTCATGAAGTTTGTCACTTCTGACTTGAGTAGCATGAAGTTGGCTTTGGAGAAGTTTTTTATGGAGGTTTCCATACTGGGGTTAAGGGTGGGATGTGGATGTCACATGTGATTAACTTATGGTCAGGCCTGACCAACGAGGGGGTGACCATAGGTGTGGAGCATCGATTTCCCATGTTGGTAATGACCAGGTCTAGAATATTGGAGCCCCTGGTGGGACTAAGGATTAGTTGATCCAGGGCGTTGGAATTTATGAATTCCAAGAACTGTTGGGCAAAGGTGTTGGTACATGAGTAGTTTTCCAAGTTAATGGCAAGGTAGTTGAAATCACCCAGTATTAGGATGTTTGGTTGCCTGGTATACAGGACATTTTCAGACCCTGCTCTGATGGACCTTTTGCATATCCACAAAACAAACAGCACTAGAATTACCCATTCTAAAGAATTAAACCTTGCCTGTGATATAAATAGAATCTGCTGGAGAGACAGGTATGTATTCCAGAGAATACCTCATCTATGGAACAGGCTCCCCTTCCATTTGAAACAGAGATCCTCCCTAACCAAATTCAAGTGCAACTTGGACAATTGGTATAGGAACAGGAAATTCATCCCTGCTTTTGCACCTATGTCTCCAATGCAAACAGGTAATCTGTAAATGGTTCATCTCCCAAACTCCTGCTTACACTTATCATGGGTACCAGAACTTGTCAGAGATTTGGGATGCATGGCTAGACTTAAAAAGGCCCTTGTGGTCATTAGCCTAGTAAACACCTATGAACCCATGAAAAGACTGATCCACAGATAGGACTGCTTTTACTCATGCATGTATTTTATATGTACATACATGGCAAGTGGTCCAACTTGAATCTGCATAATCAGCTGCAGGAGGAGCTGAAATAACATTTCATAAAGAGGTTAGTAAACTATTTTGTTATCTTATAAAGTTAATGGATTTTCACAATTTAAAGTATATAATTAAAGTTCCAAAGTGTTACCATTTATTCCCTCAGAAAAGGCTAATTTAGTAACAATACTGCCTGACTTAAAACTGTTATAAAGAAAGGTAAGCTTGAAATATTTATGCCAACAACATTCTAGATGTATCAGGTATAACAATTTAAACATAACTAGGACTGTTATCCACCCACTTATTCACATTCTTGCCTCCTTTGAATAAACATGTGAGCTAGCTATAGGTTCATAGTTTCATAGGTTGGTACTAGGCTATTGGCCCTAGGGCTTATACAAGCCTAGCCATAACAATTCCCTGGCTATTTCATCCCACACTATTTACTTCCCTGGACGCCTGTCTAGCAGGGCGACTGACGTGATCCCCAGGGTGAATTTCTTTTCTCCCATGCAGTCATCAAGGTTCCTTTTGAAGAGGGCCAAAGAGGTCTTAGTGTAGGATTCAGCAGTTTTCCATTGATGTAATAAGCTTGTATGCTGTAATACCGCATAATATTGAATGTGATTGTTTCATAGACTTCCTTAATTGTATAACTTTATCTAATGATGATATTAATGTGACAAGCTTTAAAAAAACTGTCAACATCAGATTTTACATTTTTACTACACAGGAAAAACATTATTTAAAAGAACTAAGTAATCATATGCAAATAAGGATTATGAAGTCTGCTAACAGTGGAGAGGTGGTTGGAATAGATACAGCCACATATGTCAAGCAAATTAGAGAATGTTTGAATGCTGACAATTGCAGAAAGATGGAGCTGCATGAAGTTGCCAAAGAACACACAGCAGTGGATTCTGTTTTTTGGACATGTTTAATAATGACAATTTGACTGTTACTGAATATAATTTTCTCAAAGCTGAATTTCCAAAGATATTCAGTTTGTTTGACATTCCAAACATTTTTTATAAGGACATAAATCTGCCATTATAATCATTATCAATCATCATAGTGGGCAGTTTAAAAACTGAAATCCTGGCAATGGTCATTGACAATTCGGTCAAAACCTTTAATTTCCAAATTCAAGAACATGTAAAAGATTCCTGGGACTTTTTCTGGGACACCCTCATACTGTGGAAGACACCGAAGACATGATATTTGTAACCATTGATGTAATAAGCTTGTATGCTGTAATACCACATAACATTGAATTGGATTGTTTCATGGACTTCCTTAATTGTAGAACTTTATATAATGATGATATTAATATGATTTGCTATTTTATGGATTTGTTATTAAGAAAAACTTTTTAATGTAAATATTTCCATCAAGAAAATGATGCAACAATGAGACTACTGTTGCACCATCCTGTGTTAAGATAGTATTAGTAATGTGGGAGCAGGCGTACATTTATAACACTCTGTTCAGAGATTACATAATACTTTACAACCACTTTAATAGATGGCATTTTTATTTTATGGTCTGGTACTTCTGAACAAATACAAGAACTTGCAACTTTTATAAACCGTACCACCCAGTGCTTCAAATGTTGTTATTAGTTGGTCAAAGGAAAATATATTTTTTAGATGTGAGTCTTTTTATTGACAAGAAAAACATGTTTTATTACAAACACGTATAGAAAAATAACCTTTTGATTGCATCTATTAGTATGCAGAAAGTTGCCATCCTACTTATATGGAAAGCAATGTCAGCAAAAATTAATCAGTGAGAATTTCTAAACGTGTCCTAAATTATCCTGTATTTGTCAAAGAGATGGCAATGTTCCATGATTTATTTGCTGAGAGAAAGGTCATAAAGCAGAGTGTATTACTATAGCAATAACCCATGCCTGGGTGTATGTAATTCTGGATTTACCCACGGTTAGCATGGTTTGGTCATGAGGGCGAAGCCCGATTGGACAAATAAAGCCAACCGTGGGTAAATCCAGCATTACCCACACCCAGAAGTGGGTTATTGCTATTATACAATGACATTACTTTTCTTAAATAATGGCATTGTATAATACCTCCTTGCTGCCCTTCCGCAGCTCTCTGGTATTCTGTGGCAGTTCTGATGTACTGCACATGCGTATGCCTACGCAGTACATCAGAACTGTGGGCAAAAGCAACGGAGAAAGCAAGATCTCTGTTGCTTTTTACAAACTGTTTTTGCTATGTTAAATGGGTTTAACATAGCGAGACAGCTTTAAAAAAAGCAACTGAGAATCTCCATTGCTATTTTTAAAGATGTCTCGGTATGTTAAACTCATTTAACATAGCGAGACAGTTTTGCAAAAAGCAACAGAGAAAGCAAGATCTCCGTTGCTTTTTACAAACTGTTTTGCTATGTTAAAGGAGTTTAACATAGTGAGACAGCTTTAAAAAAGCAACTAAAGCTGTCTCGCTATGTTAAACTCATTTAACATAGCGAAACAGTGTGAAAAAAGAGTTATAGTAATGGAAAAAGTCCGGGCGACCGGACCTTTTTCCATTACTATAACTCAGATTTACAACATGCACGCTGACCAATCAGCATGCACATTTTTGAATATTAATGGGGGACAGTTGTATAATAAGATGTTTTTATTAAAGTTAGGGAAAACAGACATACTGAATAGTAACAGGCTATACGCCTCAACTGTCCAGATTTTTGCCCGATTTTTTTTTATCTGTTCCTCATAAAAATTTTGAAGTCACAAAATAATGTCATACATTTGAGTTTCAGGCTTCACATCCTTCAGAAATATGCATGCAAACACAAATCCTGTTATTCTATCAACTTCCTAAGTTCATAGCAGCAATATTTAAAATATGTCCCTGTTTTGGGGCCTTTGTCTCTCTGTTATTTTAGACTTTTCCAGATTTCTCATGCTAAGAGGTTGAGAGGCATGGCAACAACAACAAACCTGAATATAAAATCAAATGGGCAATGCTATGGGAACAGATTACAGTGTAGATAACAATACTGATAAGAATATGATGAGAAACAGCTGGAAAAGTTTGATGGGTCACCAGGAATATTTTACACTTCTGAGGGGGAAAAAAATAATTTTATTAATAAGAAATTAGATTCTTTAAAGTTAGTATTAAAAAAGCAACGCAGTTCATTTCTTAATATAATGAATGTTTTTTTTTAATTTTGCTTGGATTACTTTGAATGCCAGCAGTATCCAGGATCTCTGTGTAGCATAACTAAATTTAAATTAGAATTTTGGAGTCCTTGTTTTGGACATTTGTTTTTAATGCTGCTGTTTGAAATCCATGGTCATTTTCCTTATATTTAAAAATGTAATGAAAATATTATGTTGAAGTATCCCTACATTATACATTTTTTTCTGTATAACATAGTAAACAGGGTAGTTCTTCTGTGCATCTATTATACCTATAGGCCACTTTCACTGCCCTCTTTAACAATGAAACATAACCTAGTCCTAACATATGTCTAGCATGTTAGAAATGATTGTGGTTAACTTTACTACCTGACATAACTTAAATTAAGTTAAGTTACTTAATTACTTACACTAGCTCTATGGTGCACCTACAACCTTCTTAGCACAATATGAGATTAATAGTCTGTCACATTTAGGTTCATAGATAACTACTAGGCTAGCTGTCCTTGTAGGCCATTTTTAGCTGAGACAGTTTCCTATTTTGTGCTTGAATTAACCTATCCATTTGGGTTAGACAGTCGCAACCTTCAAACACTGGACCCCACCCAATTTGGGTTCGTGAAGGGCCAGTCTTGTCTCCTGAACCTGAGTGATTTCTTCAAATCAGTCTCCA
Source organism: Protopterus annectens (assembly GCF_019279795.1). Taxonomy (NCBI): domain Eukaryota; kingdom Metazoa; phylum Chordata; order Ceratodontiformes; family Protopteridae; genus Protopterus; species Protopterus annectens. The sequence continues at coordinate 1,366,894,340 of NC_056732.1, read as the reverse complement.
GAGCTGTGGATGAGGGTAAGGCAGTCTACACAGCCTATCTGGACCTCGCCAAAGCCTTTGACAAAATCTCCCACTCTAGAATCATAGATGAACTTACTAAGCTGGGCATAAATCCCTACGTCACTTGATGAGTTGCCAACTGGCTTACTGACAGAACCCAGACTGTAAAAGTAGCCGACTCCAAATCCAGCTCCTGACAAGTGACAAGTGACAAGTGGAGTACCTCAGGATTCAGTCCTGGGGCCGCTCTTGCTTGGCACCTACTTCTCTGAAGTACAGGCCAACACTAAAGGACTCTGGCTAACAAAGTTCACAGACAACTGCAAACTGGGAGCCATTATTAAATCCCCAAATGATGTGGATATTCTACAAAAGGGCCTTACACAAACAGATGCTTGGTGCCAGAGCCATGGGCTCAAGCTTAATGCCAAGAAATGTATAGTTATCCCCTTTGGGAAAAACCATGTACCCATAAATTACCACATAGGTGGCAGTACACTAAACACTGAAAGTGTGAGTAGGGACTTAGAGGCACAGGTGGACAGTGGTCTCACCTTCGATAACCACATCGCCACAACAGTCAGGAAATCCTTCTATGTGGCACACCTCATCACTAAGGGCTTTTCATCCAGAAAAAAGAAGGTCATTGTCCCACTGTACTCATCCCTCATTAGACCCATTATAGAGTACAATGTCCCATTTGGTATGTACCTCTCAAGACATCTGCAACATCTGGAAAGGCTACAGAAATACCTCACTAAAAGAATAATAGGCCTAAAGCAGATGCCCTATGCTGACCGTCTAAAAAACTCCAGCTATACTTTGTGGCATATCATCTACTCAGAGGCGATCTCTGCTTAACATACAAGGCCATGTCAAACCTTGAGCTGTTGGACATGCTCCACTTAAAGAAATCCCAATCCCTCACAGCCACATGCTCCAGGGATCTAAACCTTGTCATCACAATGAATAAAACATGCTGGAGAGATAGGTTCCTGACCCAGAGACTCCCCATACTCTGGAATAGACTGCCCATACATGTCAAGCAGAGTGCCTCCTTGGTCCTCTTCAAAAGGAACCTTGATGATTAGATGGGAGATAGGAAATTCACCCCGGGAATCATTTCAGTTGGCATGCTAGACAGGGGTCCAGGGAAGTAAATATTGTGGGAAGAAATATCCAGGGAATTGTTATGGCTAGGCTTGTATAGGCCCTAGGGCCGATAGCCTAGTACCAACCTATGAACCTATGAACCTTACCCATTCCATGGTCAATAATTATATATTACCCCCAGTGAGAATAATCTGTATCTTACCATAAATAATTGGAGGGAACCCATGCTAAGTCTATTTTCATTGTGAGACTGCATTGCTTTGTTTAACAGATATCTATTAGGGTTTGTGCTGTAAAACGCAAAATAAAACTTTCAAATGAAATCTAAATCATTGCAGAAGTAAATCAGTATGCACATTACAGTGTTTATGGTAAATGGGGCAAAATAAACAAGGAATGGGACATTGGAATGGCTGCAGGTGGGGACACTCCATTCGACCATGATTTTGTGAGGGGGGGAAGGGTAGCAAACTCAGACAGCCCCAGTTGAACTATACCTCTCAGTTGTCCATATTTTTGCAGAATGACTAAGTATTTGCTTCTTATTTCTGGTTTGTTCCTCATAAAATGTGTGGTTTTCTAGCAAATCATTTAGGAATGAAGTCACTAAATGACAGACATTGAGTTTCAGATGTCATAACCTTCAGAAAATGCATGCTAAAGCAAGACCTGTTATTATATCAACTGTCTTAAGTTTATACAAGAGCAATTTTTAGTAGTGTTTCTATGTTCCCCCAATATAATTGGCCTTGTCCAGGTTTCCTGCATTAAGAGGTTGAGAGGTACGTGCAAATTGCTTTGTAGAATTAGGAATATCCAAACATCTCAATTGTCCACAATTTTGGCTCAAAATGTTGCTCTCCTCTAATAATCCCTCCTCAAAATGGCACTTTTGGAAGAAAATGTAGAGGGTTTACAATTACATATAACTGTAATGATCAGAGTTATAGATTACTTTTATTTCAGAAATACATGTAACTGCTCTTATTTTGTTAGCTGCTCAAGTTAACAGTGTTAATATTACAAAGGTGTCCCTTCTTTGACAGGTTCCCAGCTGTATTGTGTGGCAACTTTATATTTTTGCATCACATTTTTGGTCTGTTTTTCATAAAATTGTGGTTTTCTGGCAAATCAATGGCAAGTAATTAAAGACTGAAGTTAAAAAATAATGGCAGACATTTGATTTTCAGATTTCATACCCTTCAGAAAATGTGTACGAATGCAAGACCTACTACTGTTCTATTATCTAAGTTTATAAGAGCAATATTTAAAAATTGTCCTTATTTTTGGGCCTGTGTCCCACTTCTAGTTCTATGTATGGCTTTGTCCAGATTTCTTGCTCTGAAGTTGAGAGGTATGAGTGTCAGAGCCATGACCATCAGCCAGAGACAACATTTCAAATTGTGACATATTTGTTACACCCCATTCCCCATTGTAGTGGCTCTGGATGTGTCCAAGAAAGGCAAGGAGCAGTTATGCAGTGTAAGTGTGCAGAGTATTCCCCCATCCAAGGTAGACCACAAGTACGACCGTGGCTTTTTATCTGTCCTTGATTTTGCAGAATGTTCTGGTTTTCTGTCATATTTTTATACTGCTGATTTATGCTTATTATTATTCAGGAAATGCATGCTGTCACAGTGCCCTGTTGCTCTGTTTAAGTAGCAATGATTTAATGACCATCAGGTAAGCTTGTCGGAGATTGTAAGATGCAAGTAAGTTTTAATAAGCATACTGTTAAAGAATTATCAGCACTGAAAGCCTTTTTGTTGTTGCCATGCAGAGAATATTTACATAACTAGATAATGTATAAGCCTTGGGTATTGAAATGCGTATGACAGTATTTGTAATAAAGGACAGGATTACAGTATTTTCAGAAGCTCATTACATTTGTTGGAGACTTGCAGTAATCTTTTGTTGGAGACTTGCAGTCATCTTTGCAGGCTTTACCCGTAAACTAAATAGAATGCCAATCTATCATGCGTGGTCCATAACTTGTGCAGGAATCCTTTAAGCAAGTTATCTTGAGCTTGTTTCTTGTTTACTATTAATTTTTTACTTTGATCATGTCTTCCCCATGAAACAAGTAGATAGTTGTGTCAGGCAGCAGGTCATTTTTGGATAAGAAACATTTTTACAAGTGGGGGTATCGCAGAGATTGCTACTTTCAGCATGTTACTTGGCAATTTTATAAAGCTGAATATAAATTGTAATTAGAACTGCAGTGCAAGGAGTAGTGGTTTGAGTTGAGTGCTGCTTGTTTTTTCATACTTGATTTTGAATGGCATTCCAGTAATGCATTAAAAAAGTAATTTATTTTTTCATGCCTCACAACCTGCGTTTCCATCTGGATATTAAGTAAGTTGTCATGTAGCCAATGCATTGAAATATTTTTTTCTTCTACACTTCATTTTGTCTTGATTGGACTCTTGTAATGACACCTTGGCACCCAGGGCAGCGTATTTAATTAAAGTTCCAGTTGTTGTGGTTTTGAGCATAGCCCCACCCCTTTCTGATTGGCCACACCCCTTCCCATTGGACCCACCCATTCAGCTGTCTCCTGCAGCTCTCCTTTAATTTGAAGTCACCAGCCACCACTGCTTTCCATATAACTTCCAAAATCCCAAACAACCGGGTCATCTCTTAGTGGTGTATTATTAATGTGTTAGTTCCCTGAGATAGATGAACCTCCCAAAGGATACAGTAATGAATTTATTGGCATTTAGTTTCAGTCCATGATTTTGCCACAAGTTATTTATTTGGATTAAACTGAAGTCATGTGGGGATTCAATGACTTCCCCTAGCTTTCATTAATCTGCAAACTTAGTCAACAGAGCCTTCGATATTGGCTTTTATTTCAAAAGTAGATGCTAAACAGGAGAGGTCCCAGCACAGAACCCTGTGGACTCCATTAGTGACTTGTCTCTTTGTGGTGGTGACTTCTCCTATTTTGATTTCCTGTATCATAGCAAGAAAAATATTGGAATGAGTTGGATGAAGTGGTGATGACTGTATTCAAGGGTGAGAGAGTGGTGATTTGAGCAGATTTCAATGGGCATGTTGGTGAAGGGAACAGAAGGGATGAGGAAGTGATGGGTAGGTGTGGTGTTAAGCAAAGGAATGCAGAAGGTCAGATGGTAGTGAATTTTGTGAAAAGGATGGACATGGCTGTGGTGAATACGTATTTTTAACAAGAGGGAGGAGCATAGGGTGACATACAAGAGTGGAGGAAGATGCACAAAGGTGGATTATATCTTATGTAGGAGGGCCAGTTTGAAGGAGATTGGAGACTGTAAGTGGTGACCGGGGAAAGTGTACTTAGGCAGCATAGGATGGTGGTTTGTAGGATGATGTTGGTGATCAAGAGGAGGAGGAGGAGTGTAAGGGCAGCACTAAGGATCAAGTGGTGGAAATTGAAAAAGAGTAATTGTGAGGTGGAGTTCAGGGTAGAGTTAAGACAGGCACTGTGTGGCAGTGAAGAGTTACCATATAGCTGGGTAACTACAGCAGAGCTAGTAAGGGAGATGGCTAGAAAGGTGCTTGGTGTGACATCTGGACAGAGGAAGGATGACAAGGAGACATGGTGGTGGAATGAGGAAGTACAGGAGAGTATACAGAGAAAGAAGTTGGCAATGAAGAAGTGGGATTGTCAGAGAGATGAAGAAAGTAGACAGGAGTATAAGGCGATGAGGTGCATGGCAAAGAGAGAGATGGCAAAGGCTAAGGATGGGGCATATGAAGAGTTGTATGAAAGTTTGGGCACTAAGGAGGGAGAAAAGGACCTGTTCTGATTGGCTAGACAGAGGGACCGAGCTAGGAAAGATGTGCAGCAGATAAAGGTGATAAAGGATAATGAGGGGAACATACCCACAAGCCAGGAGAGTGTGTTGAGCAAATGGAAAGAGTACTTTGAGGGGTTGATGAATGAAGAGAATGAGAGGAAGAGAAGGTTGGATGATGTGGTGACAGTGAATCATGAGGTGCAATGGATTAGCAAGGAGGAAGTAAGGATAGCTATGAAAAGGATGAAGAATGGAAAGGCTGTTGGTCCAAATGACATACCTGTGGAAGCATGGAGGCATTTAGGTGAAATGGCAGTGGAGTTTCTAACCAGATTGTTTAATGAAATCTTGGAAAGTGAGAGGATGCCTAAGGAATGGAGAAAAAGTGTTTTGGTACCAATGTTTAAGAATGAGGGTGATGTGCAGACCTGCAGTAACTACAGAGGAATTAAATTGATCAGTCACAGCATGAAGTTATAGGAAAGAGTAGTGGAAGCTAGATTAAGAAGGGACGTGATGATTACTGATCAGCAGTATGGTTTCATGCCAGGAAAGAGCACTACAGATGCGATGTTTGCTCTGAGAGTATTGATGGAGAAGTACAGAGAAGGTCAGAAGGAGTTACATTGTGTTTTTGTAGACTTAGAGAAAGCATATGACAGGGTGCCTAGAGAGGAGTTGTGGTATTGTATGAGGAAGTCGGGAGTGTCAGAGAAGTATGTAAGAGTGGTACAGGATATGTACGAGGGTAGTGCAACAGTGGTGAGGTCTGCGGTGGGAGTGACGGATGCGTTTAAGGTGGAGGTGGGATTACATCAAGGATCAGCTCTGAGCCCTTTCTTATTTTCAGTGGTGATTGACAGGTTGACAGATGAGATCCGACAGGAGTCCCCATGGACTATGATTGCAGATGACATTGTGATCTGTAGTGAGAGTAAGGAACAGGTGGAGGAGACCCTGGATGGATGGAGATATGCTCTAGAGAGAAGAGGAATAAAGGTCAGCAGGACTAAGACAAAATATATGTGTGTGAATGAGAGGGAGGATAGAGGAATGGTGAGGATGCAAGGAGTAGAGCTGATGAAGTTGGATGAGTTTAAATACTTGGCATCAATAGTTCAGAGTAATAGTGAGTAAGTGTGGAAGAGAGGTGAAGAAGAGAGTGCAGGCAGGATGGAGTGGGTGGAGAAGAGTGTCAGGAGTGATTTGTGACAGATGAGTACCAGTAAGAGTGAAAGGGAAGGTCTACAAGAGGGTAGTGAGACCGGCTATGTTATATGGGTTGGAGACAGTGGCACTGACAAAAAGGTAGGAGTTAGAGCTGGATGTGGCAGAGTTAAAGATGTTAAGATTTGCACTGGGTGTGACAAGGGTGGACAGGATTAGGAATAAGTATATTAGAGAGTCAGCCCAAGTTGGAAATTTTGGAGACAAAGCCAGAGAGGCAAGATTATGTCAGTTTGGATATGTGCTGAGGAGGGATGCTGAGTATATTGGGAAAAAGATGCTAAGGATGAAGTTGCCATGTAACAGGAAAAGAGGAAGGCCTAAGATAAGGTTTATGGATGTGGTGAGAGAGGACATGCAGGTGGTTGGTGTGACAAAGCAAGATGCAGAGGACAGGAAGAAATGGAAACAGATGATCTGCTGTGGTGACCCCTAACAGGAACAGTCAAAAGAAGATGATGATGATCATATCTGTGAGCCAGTTGACAATTTAGGGGGTGATATAGGGGTTTATTCCCAGTTATTTAGCTTTTCTACTATGCCTGAGTGGGAATTGTTTTAAAAGCTTTGGCCAGGATGAGATATGCAGTATGTACCATTTTTTCCTTCATCCATTGTTTCAGTGACCTATTAAAAAAAATCCACCAGGTTGAGTAAGCGTGACCTGCCCTAACTGAAACCATTCCAGTGTTTACAGGTTCCCTATATCCCAGCTGATTAGTTCCATAATAAGTCTTTCCATGGCTTTACATATGAGACTGGTCAAACCTATTCATCTCTAATTGTCTGGATCTGTGGAAGGTCCCGTCTTATGCAGGGAAATGACTGTATTTGTTCTCCACTTGCTTGGTACAAAACCTGTATGGAAGCTGAGATTGAACAGTGTTGTTAGGGGTTTGGCTAAATTGTGCTTCATGCTATTTAAGATGCATCCAAAGATATTGTCAAGATCCATCAATGCCGTATTTTTAGCTTTCATAGCACCTTCAGGACTTGGTCTTGTGTTGTAGCTAGAGGTGAGAATATTTCAGGTATATCTTGAGGAACAGATGGGCCAGTTAAGATTTAAAGGAGCTTTCTACAACATGGTGTCTCACTTGTACATTCTCAGAATAAACTGTGGCCATGCATACTGCAGTTCTATACTTGAGGATCCACAGTGCAGTCCTGCGGCCTGTCTAAAAGATTTACAGATCATCTTGTGACTGCATACAATGTACTGTAATGTGTAATGTGGCACTGTAAAAAGAAGTTATGTACCTACCATAACATTCCATGTTAGTTGTCTTCTTCTCGCCTTCTTTCTTGCTGGTTGGGTTCGGAGCCAATCCTCGGCTCCGACTCGGCCATCTTCAAAAGCTTGACAGCTGCATACTGGCTTGAGGCCACCCCATATCCCATGATGCCTGGTGCTAGATACCCAGATCTCATTTGGTAAGTCTAACTGCAGACTTAATATGGAAAGGATTCTATCCTGGAATATATAAAACCTCTAGAGAGGCTGCTAAACAGAAAAGAATAGCCAGAGAAGACTAAGTCAGTGAAAAACCATAAGGAACTCTTCTCAGTCTACAAGGATAGGGGGATGGAGGGTGGGGTGCAAGAAAGAAGGTGAGAAGAAGACAACTAACATGGAACATTATGGTAGGTACATAACTTTCTATATGTTAAGTTGTCTATCTTGCCTTCATTCTTGCTGGTAGGGACAGCGTCCCTAGCACCTAAAATCCTGGGTGGCTCATCGGAACAAACTCTTCAGAACAGTGGAACCAAAATCTGCTCTGTTCCTGGAAACCACATCCAACTTATAATGCGAAATGAAAGTATGTGGGTTGGCCCAGGTAGCCGCAGCACAAATAGATTCCATGAGCAGCCTAGCCTGAAAGGCCACAGAAGTGGCTAAAGCTCTGGTGGAGTGACCTTTTGGTTTAACAGGTAATTCTTTATTCCTCAGTTGATAGATAAATGTGATGATAGAAGTCAACCACCTGGACTAGGTTACTTTTGAGACTGGAAGATCTTGTTTACCCTCAGCATAAGAAAGGAAAAGTTGGTCCGATTTCCTAATATCCTTAGTTCTATGCAAATAAAAGTGTAGTTGCCTGTGAACATCTAACTGATGCAATTTATATTCAGCCCTGTTGGAGTGGTTGGGAAAAACATAGGAAGGTCTATGGACTGATTCAAGTTATTTTCTGAAGAGACCTTAGGAAGGAAGGAAGGAAGGAAGGATTAGTCCTGAGAGCAACCCTGTCATTGTGGAACACTAGTTATGGAGGATGGGTGCAAAGAGCCAGAAGTTCCGAAACTCTTCTGGCTGAAGTAATGGCTACCAGAAAGAGGGTTTTCCAAGATAAAAACTTCAAGGAACAAGATGCTGCAGGTTCGAAGGGAGGCAAAATTAGAGAACCTAAAATCAAATTTAGATCCCACGGAGGTGGAGGATCTCTCAATGGAGGCCTGAGCAGAGTGGTCCCTTTGAGAAAGGCTTTACATAGCTTATGCGACATGATATTATTTCCCGACAGGCCAATGTGAAACTTTGAAATTGCAGCTAACTGAACTCTAATTGTAGCGGACACGGAACCAGAATGAAAGAGTTCCACAAGAAATTCCAAAATGTGGTGTATAGGGGCTGAAAAGGGGTCTATATTCTTAGTCTCTTCCCAGGAACCAAAACGTTTCCACTTACTAGCGTAAGTTTTTCTAGTGGTAGACTTGTGCGATGATAAAATAATTTCACGCACAGAGGGGGAGATATCTGGAAGCCTGGCTAAGGTTGGAAGTGGATCAACCAAGCAGTGAGCTGGAGAGATTGCAGGGATTGGTGCAGCCCGCCCAATTGATGGATCAAAAGGTCTGGAACTAGGTCCAGAGTCCAAGGCTGCTCGAGAAGATGATGATGATGCAGGAACAGAAACCATATTTGTCGAGGCCAGTCAGGAGTAATGAGGATCATTTTGCAGCCCAATACGGTAGCTTTCTGTATTAGTTTTGGAATAAGGGGAAATGGAGGGAATGCATAAAGAAGTCCCTGAGGCCAATCGTGGACTAGAGCATCTCTGGGGGAATGTCCAGGAAGTGGAAGGAGAGAGAAGAAATTGTTGCTCTTGCAGTTGAAGGGGGTGGCGAAAAGGTCGCAGCAAGGCTGGCCCCATCTGCAGAATATTTGGTCCGCAACTACTTGATTCAGAGACCACTCGTGAGGCATAAGAATTGCTCTTCTCAGCCTGTCTGCTATGACGTTGGACTTCCCAGGGATGTGCGCTGTGATCAGAAACCGTTGGGAAGCGATCGCCTACTGCCAGAGTCTGAGTGCTTCTCAACATAGGGGGTAGGACTTGGTTCCGCCCTGCTTGTTGATGTACCACACTACTGACATATTGGTCCATTTGAATTGCAATGGTCCCGGTAGGAAGAGAGTCCTGAAGAGCTTGCAAAACTAAAAGCACGGCCCTCATCTCCAAGATGTTTATATGCAGGTGGTACTCGTGAGGTTGCCAGGTGCCTTGGACTGTCCTGCCCTGATAATGCCCCCCCACCCGATCAGGGAAGTGTCCGTGGTAACCATAGCAATTGGAGGGGGAAGTACAAATGGTCTGCCCAGGGTCACTGATGTGGAGACCATCCACTGCGCAAGGTGCTTTTTGCATGCTTCTGTGATCATAATCATGTGAGACATGGGAAGCTGCTGGAAGGACCATTGGATGAAAAGCAGCCACTGGAGAATCCTCATGTGAAAATGAGCTAAAGGAACAAGTATGATAGCTGCTGCCATGAGACCCAGAGTTTGGAGGACGAACCTGGCTTGAATTCTTTTGCATGCTAATAAGACCTGTACATGTTCACGAATCACTAATACCCTGTCTGGTGGAAGGCTCGCTGACATGTCTTTTGTATTTAAATTTGCGCCTATAAAGGTGATAGACTGACAGGGCGACAATGCAGACATTTTGAAACTTATTGAGATACTTAGTCTGGAGCAAGTCTCGATACTGTAGTCCCTGGCTCGCAGAAGGTGATGCCTGGTGGTAGCAGTAAGGAGCCAGTCGTATAGATAATGACACACCTGGAATCCCTGCCATCTCAGGTGAGTGGTAACTACTGCCATACATTTGGTGAACACCCTGGGTGCTGTGATGAGACCAAAGGGCAGAGATCTGAACTGATAATGGCTGGTTCCCAGCCAAAAGCGAAGGAATCCTCTGGAGCGTCTGTCCATTTTGACGTGGTAGTACGCATCCTCAAGATCTATAGAGCACATCCAATTGTCCTGACCCAGAAAAGGTATAATGAACTGTAGCATGACCATCCGAAACTTTGTTCTTTGTACAGACCTGTTCAGTCTGCTGAGATCCAGAATGGGTCTCCAGTCCCCTGTCTTTTTTGGTACCAAAAAGCACCTTGAGTAAATTCCAGATCATTGCTGGTCTGCTGGGACTTGCTGGATGGCCCTTTTTCTTAGCAGTTCTGAAATTTTTTGTACTGCTTGATCCCTTAGATTGAGTGGAACATCTGGAAGGGACTTGTTTAACACTAAGGGAGTGCGAACAAAGGGTATTCTGTAGCCTCCGGATATAACCGACTGTACCCATTTGTCTTGTGTTATGTCTTGCCAGGCTCTTGGGTACAGTGATGATCTTCCCCCGACTGCCTCCAGAGGTGGGCAGTCGGGCAACCCTTCAGGGATGCTGGAAGGACTTCTCAGAGAAGGATTCCCTGCTGCCCTGGTTTTGCGGACCCCCTCTGCCATGAGGGCGGCATCTATTATTGTTCCCTCCTCTGCCCCTGGATGGGAGCTCACCACATGTGTCCGGCAAGGCTCCTTGGGATTTCCGGAGCCACATCTTTCCACTCTTCTGACCCTTGGGATATGGTCTGGAAGGAGTGGAAAAACACACTCCCATGGCAGAGAGTCTTGCCTTCCTGCTCACACCTGGTAAGGGTGTCCTTCACCTGTGATCCAAAAAGAGAGGAACCATCAAAAGGGGTGTTGGTGAAAGACGCTCTGAAAGGTTCCGCAAAGTTAAATAGCTGCATCCAAGCATGTCTCCTTAGAGTAACACCTGTGCCCACGGCTATACTTGCACCATCGGCTGCATAAGAAATGTGCCTCATGTAGGAGTTCACCCCTGAATTAAGAGTTGCTAGCTGGGAGGATACCTTAGCCTGGGCCCCTTCAGCTGATGGATCTTGGAGGGTATCCCCAAGCTCTTTAAGAAGATCCCTTTGAAGGAGGGTAAAGTGGCACAAATAATTCAGAGACCTCATAGAAAAAGTCGCTGAAGAGAACATCCACTTCCCATATCTGTCCATCGTCCTGGACTCCTTGTTAGGGGGATGGACAGATGAAGAAGTTTCAGCCAACTCCTTCTTTGTGGCTGCCGCTACCACCATGGCATCAACAGGGACACCTTTCATCAAAAACTGTTTATCCTGCGGTGCAGTTATGAATTTAGTGGGTCTCCTGGGGGTTGGTTCCACTGTGTCTGGAGCTGACCACGCGTTCTGAGACACCACAGACATCAGTGGGTCGAAAGGCGGAGACACCCAGGAGGTGGAAGGTCGGGATCCAAATGCATCCAGGAATACCGACACATCCTCGGAGGGGCTTAGGGTAGTCCAGTTCCCCCTTTGCCTAAGCATCTCAAGGATGTCTGAAAAGGAGACATCTTCAGAGGGGGATCTCGAGGACCCTTCTGAATCCTCTAAGTCGGTATCTGATGCGACAGACTCAGGGGAGTCAACATGCTTCCTCTTGCATTTCGTCTTACGATGTGGCTCCTCTGAATGATCAGGGGAGGCCTTGGAAGAGGAAGATACACCCAAGGGGGTGCCCTGAAGCATTGGTTCCCCACGCTTGGGGTCTGGAGGAGGGGCAGAGGCAGACACAGGCACCATGGTGGGAGGAGCCGATGGGGATGATTGTGGGGCTGACTCAGGGGCCAACACATTCCTCATGACCTCGAAGGCATCCTGCTCAGATGCCGAGAAGGCTCTGGTTCTGAAGAGACCGGAATCCCTCTCCGCACCAAGGGGGATGGCTCCGAAGCCGATGTAGGAGCCAAGCTCACCTGCGCTGAAGCTCCGAAGGGGAGAATGGGTCGGACAAGGGTTCGATGCCACTCACCCCCTTGGAGACGATGAGGGAGTCTCGTCGCCCAGACCCTTCCAAGGACGGTACCAAGGAAGTGATTGGAGCCGACGACGGAACAGAAGGAGAAGGTATCATTGCCGACGGTTCCACGACTCGAACCCCAATGAACTCCAGCTCTGAGCTCAAGGGAGGAGTCGGAGGAGGAATAACTGCAGACGTGGATGGAGCCAACACCTGATGAGGGGGCTGGACAACATTTTTGCTGGGGCCTGCAATTTTAACAGCCTACTGACCACTCTCTCCACGTCATGATCTGATAGTCTTGAGGACCGAGAAAAGTGGGACCGATGACTGTGCTCTGATTGGAGCAGAGGAGACCTCGGAGCTGAGCGTATCGACTCCAGGGAGGGAGACCTAGATCTCTTTCAACTCCCCAATGGCTCTGAAGAGTGAGTCAGAACCAACTGGGAGACAGGTAAATCGGTTTCGGCCAGAACCGAGGCTGAAGGAACAGCTTCACCCATCGACGGCTCCAAACTGGGAGCCAAAGATTTAGGTGGCATAGAGGCCTTCACGGGCTGAGCCTTAGCCGGTGAATCCTGCTTAAGTAAACCCCATAGGATTAACTTATTTTTACGCTCCTGCAGGACTCTTGGGCTGAAGGCATGGCAAACTGAAAAGCAGTCCTGCAGGTGCATGGCGCCCAGACAATAGACACAAGAAGTGTGACCATCTGTCAGAGACATCTTCTGACAGCATGAGTCACACTTCTTGAATCTGGACACCTTGGTATCCTTGGACATCCCTGAAAAAAATAGAATACCAAGGACAATACACAAAAAATAGGATATAACTGCCACACACACTAAAGTTACCACACCCAAAACACAGCCAAGAATACTCACAATACTCTACTTACAAGCTAAATAAAACTAAACTAGGTAAATGCTATTTTTTTTAATATAGAGAAAAGGAAAGGGTTAGCCTCTAATTTAAACAGCTACCTATGAGAAGAAAGTGAAGGGGGAGGGGAAAACTCTCTAACTAAAATGAGTTTCTTGAAGGGATAGGGGGAGGATCAAGAAGCAAGGTTGTAACTATTATTAACAATCTACACTAACAAGCCTAATAACTTTTATCAAAACAGATAAAATAATAAAAATATATGACCTGAGCCAGTAAGACAACCTCGCAGCAGAAGCTACAAACGAGATCTGGGTATCTAGCACCAGGCATCATGGGATATGGGGTGGCCTCGAGCCAGTATGCAGCTCTCAAGCTTTTGAAGATGGCCGAGTCGGAGCTGAGGATCAGCTTCGAACCCAACCAGCAAGAATGAAGGCAAGACAGACAACTTCACATTATATAATTTAACACAGCACAGCTCTTCTTTTTCACCTCCTCTTTTACAGGACAAGCTGGGGCTGTATTCTGTGTACTGTCAGTCTCCTCTTCCTCACTTACATCCCTTTCCCTACTACTCTGTACTATCTATTTGCCTGTGGGACAAGAAATCCAGGAAGCAGAATGCTTGCTATATTTTTGTCATAACTTACATCTCTGATAGTTTTTGCAAAAAACCTCCATCTTGGCTACAGCCTGCTATCTACCCTACCCCCATTCCCACACACCCCCACTTACTCTAGAGTTATACTTTCCCTCCCTTGATATTGCCCCTGCCACTGTACCCAATTTAACCAATCTGAATTTTCTCCACCCATTTATAACTCCCCATCTTTTTCTCTCTATTCCTCTATACACATATCCAACATCCCCTCCCCCCTCCTATTACCTCCTACTCACCTTGACAGACTTGACAAACTACCCCAGCTTGAGTATTTTCTTTCACTTTTCTTCCCCTGAACTCTTTTCTTCTGTCCTAATTTAAAACTTACCCAACTCATACACTCATTTTCATACCCAACTACAGCCTCTCCTCACTTTCATTCAAGTCCTCACTCATCATGCTACACCTCTATATTTCAACCCCTTTACTCTTCTACCTTACATTTTTTAACTTCCTTTCACATAAAACTACTAGCTATAACCGTCTCCAACACTTATACATCCAATAACCCATAAGTATAATCCCTGCCCTTCTTAGTATTACCCCGTCTGTATAATATCTCCTACATATAACTTCATAAAATTAAATATGTACTCACACTCCTACCTCTCCAAAATCAAGTATAGATCCTTTGCTTATTACACTCCCACTTCTCCACACCCAGCCACCATCCCTTCATTTACCTTCCACCATCCTCCCCACCCCCCTACTACCAAACATCTTACTATCTACTCAATAAATATACAAAGTATACTTATTAAAGTCACTGACCTGTAATCCTGGATAGCCAACTACTCTCCACACATCTTAACCCTATCTGAAACATGGCTAAAGCTGCACATATCTAACATTGAAATCTTACTTCCCAGCTACAACATTTACCATCAAGACAGACTGTCCAAAATGGGGGAGGGGTGAAAATCCATTACTCAGGAAATATAACTTATCCCCCCTACCCTTACCTCTCCCAAATTTCCACCCAGCTGAGCTACTTATCCTCAATTGTCAATTAAACCCCCCTAAAAAAAATGCTATAGCAGCCATCTATATACCTCCTGGAAATAACATTCCCATCCTTGAACCTATCCTATCATGGATCTCAATCCATATACCCTACAAGACAATTATCCTTGGGGATGTCAACTTTGACTGAAAAAAAAACTAACAACCAACTCTCCAAATCCTAAAATCAACCTCAGTGGCTTCAATCAACTAATTACATCTTTTCACTCAAATAAAAACAACAGTTGGAGCTCCATCCTGGATTGGATCACTGTTTCCACCCCAAACCTTTACCATAACCCTGGCAACTCTTCCTGACTCCCTGATTGACTAACTCCCTATTTATGTGCAAAGACACTCTCTTCAAATTCCCAGGTCCCACCTGTACATAGACTGCTGCAGCATCTCATGCTTTGAAGTTGAAACCTTTAATTCTAGGTTCTCATTAATTAACTTGCCAAACCTCCTACACCTTCCCCTCAGTGACATAGTTCTAGAATTCAACCATACTTTCCTCAGTATACTTAACTCCCTAGCACCACTAAGAAAATTAGGATTAAAGCTAACCATGCCCCCTGGTTCACAAAAGACACTCACTCCATTATGAAAAAAAAGATAACATTTGGAAACAATGGCTAAAAAACAAACCAACTATGGTACTCCAAAAATACAAAGAACTTCAAAACCTCACCAAAAAGCAAATCAACAAAGATTAGAAAAACTTCTACTATGAGGCCTGATCCAACCACCACTCTAATCCAAAATAATTCTGGCACAGCATGTATAAAATCCTCCATCCTGGGTTACCTACTACTCCTAATACTACCCTAACAATACTTCTCAAGAAACTGTCACACTACCTATTACTCCATGTAATCTATCTGCAAATTAACCCACTCTGATCAACATAGCAATGTTACTCCCTCCTCTCCCACTACTACAAAGACCACTGCCTTTTCTTTTAAACCAGTCCCTACTGCTTATATAAAATCTCTTCACTTAAAGTAAAACCATGTTCTCCCTCTTTTGATAACCTACCTCCCCGCTTTCATAAACTCTGTGTCAGCTCTGTAGCTTACCCTATCTTGATACTTATAAACAGATCAGATCAAGAATCTACTGTCCCTGACATTTGGAAATCTTTCTACACCACACCACTACACAAAGGAAATAACTCCACTTATCCTTCTAATCTTAGATGAATAGCCAGAAGTCTGCATGTCCTCCCTGTGGTCATGTGAGTTTCCTCTGGGTGCTCTGGTTTCCTCCCACATCCCAAAGACATGCTGTAGGTGGATTGGACACTATAAATTGGCCCTAGGCGTGAGTGCGTGCGTGTGTGCCTTCTGTGGAAGTTTTGGCACCGGGCTGGCAACTCGACACCGTAAAACTCTACTGCCAATCATGAGCAGACAGGTGATCCTCTGTGGTGATCCTTAACCAGGAAAAGCCGAAAGAAGAAGAAGCAGAAGCCATACTGTCCCCACTGTCTAAAATCTTCGTAAAATGCATACACAATCAGCTTCTCAAATGCCTAACTTGGGAAAACCTTCTGACCCCCACTCAACATGGCATTAGGCCAAATCATAGTACCTCCACTGCTCTTCTGTCTTTCACTCATACTGTCGCATAGACTAGAGACAAAAACTTACTGGTGTCTTGTCTATTAATAGACCTTTCAAAAGCCTTTGATACTGTTTCTCACTGTAAACTACTAACTAAGCTATCTGATCTCAACCCTCCACCTCCACTATTCTCTGGTTCTCCAGTCACCTTACTAACAGATTACAGTAAATTAGATGACAAACCACCTTCTCCCTTTTCTACCTATCCAGACTGGAGTCCCCAAAGGCTCTATTCTAGGGCCTCTACTTTTTAATATCTTACTAACAACCTCCACTCATCTTGCTCCACCTCCTCCTATTTACAATATGCTGATGATTCTACTTTTATCTCAATCTCTGATAGCATCACTCACCTTCATTCTATTACTCAAACCTTATTTCTCACCACCAAAAAAGGCTAACTGATAATCAACTCATCCGTAACCCTAAAAAAACTAAACTCCTTCTCTTCATTCCTAAATCCTTTCCCATCATAAAACTACTTCCACCATCTCATTTCTTGATAACACTATTATTAAACCTAAACCACACACTAAGCTCCTTTGCACTATAAATGATGACCAATTAAAATTCAACCTACATATTCAACAGTCTATTAAAAAGACACATAAAAAATTGGGACTCCTCTATAGAAATAAAAAATTCCTGCCGTCTGACTCCAGACCTTCTCTGGCACAAGCATTCCTCCTTCCCTGCCTTCTCTATGCTTCTCCTATATTTACACATATACAAGCAAACTTATTTACCAAACTTGAACAAGCATATAACAAAATAGCTAGGTTTGCCAGCAACCAACCATGCAGATCTCACCACTGCGTTGCCCTAAAACAAGTCCAAATTCCCCCAACTACTGCTCCTATGCCAGCTTCATATCACTCACTCCTTAATGAATAAGCCATTAGCCTGTCCTTCTCTATCCTATCTAGTGTCCCTCTATTCTCCTACTTATACTCTGCGTAGCTCCAATCAACTCCTTCTTGACATATACAAACTTAATAAAAACACAGGCAAACTACTTTACAAAAGTAGTGTCCCAAGGCAGGAACAAACTTCCCCTGAATATCCAAAATAGTGGTGGTGCTGTGGTAGCATTGTCGCCTCACAGTAAGATGCTGTCCGGTTCGATTTTCATCTAGAGCGTCCTCTGCGTGGAGACGTGTGAATGGGCGTACCTTTGTTGAAAGTTGTGCGTCAGGGCTGGTAACTCGGCACATAAAAATCTATCTGCCAATCATTAGAGGACCGGAGTTCCGCTGTGGCGACCCCTAACCAGGAAAAGCCAAAAGACACAACAACTAACAGCTTCAAAAAAGAATTGAAAAACTACCTTGCAAACTCAAGCTCCTGCCCAATGCAGGAACCTACCTACTTCCCCATGTCCACCTCTCCCTACCCTTCCCTAGAACTTATATCGCTTAGGTATATAGCTTGAATAATCCCTACCAGCCCAACAAGAAGCTGCCAGCTGCTCTTTCTACATATACTCTATATAAATAGCAACACGCCTGTGTTATTTTCCTATGAAGATGTTTTTTCTTTAATGCAATGCAAAACAAATTTGGATATTAATTTGTTTGCTCTAGTCATACATAAATATTTTCATCTTCTGTTACTTCTCAGGTCTATCTCTTTTGCTTATAACTTGCTATTTTATCTTGCACAAACTTTTTTATGTAATTGTTATTTTTTTAATTTTGTACAGCTTTGAATTTATGCAATTTGTGTTGTATGTTGGAGCTTTTCTTCTTAGGTCTCCACAGAAACTGGGCCTTTGGCTTAGTTGGACTAACCCGGTTAACAAATGACAAATAAATAAATACATAATAGCATAGCCTTGCTGTGCACCTAGCAAATTTTATAGTTCAAGTTATAACTGCATTGCGTAACTTTTTGATTTTCAAACTTGCTTGATGTGCCACTCTATCTGATTGAACATGTGTAAAGTAATGTTTCTTCTCACCGATATCTGATTCAACATGTGTAATGTTTCTTCTCACCGATATCTGATTGAACATGTGTAATGTTTCTTCTCACCGATCCATTTGTCTGCGTATATATTTCTCTCTAGCTTATGTTACTTTGTCTGTGATTTTGACCAGAATCTCATTCATTTTCTCTGTCAGTGCTCACATCTAACTGTATAATAATCATTTCTGTTTATCAGGTATGTAAGCCTTTTGAACATCAGTTGACCTGTCTTTGAACTATGACATAACATTTATTTGTGTTGTTGCCACTGTACCTTTTCATTATTATATGTATTTCATAATGTCTGGAGTAGAAATGCACAGTGATATGTCTGGTTATACAATATCTCCATTTAGGGTCTACTGTTCTCTGAATGCAATGCATTTTGCAATCTCTTTACCAAACTACGAACTGACTGATTAAGGTGTACCACATGATTCTATATCCAGGAGATACTTTTGTATTAATTTCTTATGAAAATGTTGGAAAAATGCAGAGGGATAATGCTCAAGGAAATGCACAAAAAAGCCTACATAAGATTTATAACAAAAAAAAACAAAACAAAAAAAAAAAAAACAATGCACTGTGTATCTTGGCTGGATCTGATCCATGTTATGGAAGACAGAGTTTGCCTGTTGTAAGCAGAACTTAGGCAAATATGCATGTCTTCATGTACAACACCATGAAAACTGCAAAGAGTTTCAAGGCTGTTACTTAAAAAACTACTGTTCACATTTGCAACCCTCTAACAAAGACTATTGTGACTCCTAGGCAGGACCCAAAAAGGTGCACATCCTCTTTTTTGAGACTATAAAGACACCCAAATTGCAAGGCAATACTCCAAAACATAAAGTTCCGCAGTGAAATGGTCAAACAAAGAGTTGTACATCCATAGGTATGAGCAAAATTGCATAAATACAGCTAGCTACAGATAATGTAGAGAAAACACAACAAAATCAGAAAAAATAGCCAGGATTGCAGGACTACTGTTGTTCTGTAGTTGAGCTATGGTGTGACTGTTATTCCAAGAGGAAAAGCCTTGAGTGATAGTTATGCAGTGACATTACTCACCGAGAACTAGTCTATTGAGGTGCCAATCATGTCTAAAATATATGAATGGGTAAAGCTCCACACAAGGTCAACATTTTAAGAACTGTATGGCCCTTTCCCACATAATGAGTAGCCTACAGTGATGTGCCTTTAGCACCATATATCAGAACCAGTTACAGGGAACAAACACCCCAAGATACACACACAGATGCGTGCGCACGCGCACACACACACACACACACACACACACACACACACACACACACACACACACACACACACACACACACAAACATGGGTGTCTCTGCATGTTTGTGTGTGTGTGTGTGTGTGTGTGTGTGTGTGTGTGTGTATGCGTCTCCAATTGCATGTAACTTCATTTACCTCATACACAGTCTACAGATATGTGCACATGCCACTAACCTATAGAGCCTGCATGCAGCTTTTTTTTTTTCACTGCATGATAGCCATCTATAGACACCTAAGGCAGTATACAATCTTCACAGCATACTGCACACCATTAGCAGTATGTCCAGCCTCCCCTTATAACAGTAGCACTGACATACAGGATGCTTCTGCTTTGCACCTTTAACTCTGGCTGTACTGTTTCTAAGTGTCCTTATCACAAGAAAAGTGCAGTACTCACAGCCTGCTTGCATGCACCTGCATTCACACTTCAGACCTCAAAATTCCCTGCATCCCCCTACACACACACACAGAGAATTGTCAGTGTTTGTCTGTATGTACATTGGTCTGTGAATCTCATTTTGCAATCTCTTCCTCCATGTTATGCTTTTTGCAACATATGTTCATAGGTAGGTACTAGGCTGTCTGCCTGAGGGCATTTATATGCCTAGCCAGAGTGTGTCGGCTTTCGCTGCCGCATTGATTAATTAACTGATCTTCTGTCAAGCAGAGCCAATGAAGTGATCCCAGGGGTGTATTTTCTGTTACCCATCCACTCGTCAAGGTTTCTCTAGAAGAGTGTTAGTGAGGGGCTCTGCCTAATGTAGTTTGAAATTTTGTTCCAAAGCATGGGAAGTCTCTGTGACAGGAATCTATCCCTCCAGCATGTTCTATTTATTGTTTGGTGAGGTTTAGCTCACTAGAGCGCATGGCTCTCAGTGACTTGGATTTTTTAAAGTGGAGCATGTCCATCAATTCTGAGTTGGACATGGCTTTGTAAGTCAGACAGAGATCACCTCTGAGTAAGCGATATGCCACTGAGTACAGCCAGAGTTTGTTCAGTTGGGCTGCATAGGGCATATGTTTGAGGCCAGTAATCCTCTTGGTGAGGTACTTTTGTGGTCTTTCCAGCTGATGGAAGTGTCTTGTGAGGTACCTCCTAAATGGGGCATTGTACTCTATGATGGGTCTGATGACTGACGAGTAGAGGGGCACTATAACCTCTTTATTTCTAGATGTGACCCCTTTAGTAATTAGATGGGCCACATAGAGGGATTTCCTAACTACTTTGGCAGTATGATTGTCAAAGGAGAGATTACTATCTACCTGGGTCCCCAGATCTCTTATTACCTCTTCTGTATTAAGGGGGCTGCCACCTATGTGGTAATTCATGGGTGTTTTGTTTTTCACAAACGGGATGACTATGCTTTTTTTTGGCATTTAGCTTGAGGCCATGACTTTGACACCAGGTGTCTGTCTCAGTAAGGCCCTTTTGGAGGATGTCCATGTCAGCTGGAGAGTAAATTATGGCTCCCAGTTTGCAGTCATCGGCAAACTTGGTTAGCCATAGTCCTCCTGTGTTTGCCTGTACTTCTGAGAAGTATATGCTGAACAGTAGGGGTCTCAGGACCGAGCCTTGTGGGACACCACTTGTGACTGGTTTAGAGTTGGACTTGAAGCCCGGTATTCTTACTGTGTGAATTCTGTTTGTAAGCCAGTTGGCAACCCATCTCGTGATGTAGGGGTTTATGTTCAGGCTGGTGAGTTTTTCTGTAATACCCGAGTGGGGAATAGTGTCGAAAGCCTTGGCGAGGTCAAGGTAGGCTATGTGAACCACCTTTCCCTCATCTATGGATTAGTGACTGTCTCGAAGAATTCAACCAGGTTTAGTAGGCATGATCTGCCCTTAACAAAGGCAAAGTGGTTCAGGTCAAGTGTTTGGAGGTTCCCAATGTCTTTGTTAATGAGTTCCATGATGATGCGCTCCATAGTCTTGCAGACCAGGCTAGTCAGGCTTATGGGGCGATAGTTACCAGGGTCAGTTGTGGCCCCTCCTTTGTGGGCACATAGCCTGTGGAGAGGCTGAGGTTGAATAGCGTGTTTAGGTGGGGGTTAGTTCATTCTGTAGTTCGTGCAAGACGCAGCCTGGGACACCATCTGGCCCCACTGATGCTGTATTTTTGGCTTTTGAAAGGGCTGTTTTCATCTGTGCGTCTATGATTTCCGGGACACTACACTTTTCCGGCATTGTTGTGGGTCCTTTTGGGGGTGAGAGGGGGGGTGAAGTTTGCACTGAATCTATCTGCCAGGATGTTGGCAATATCAGTAGGTTCAGTATATTTAGTGCTATTTTGCAGTAATTCAGTGCATATCTGCGAGTTGCCACTTAGATTCTTAACATAGCTAAAGAAGGCTTTGTGGTTATCTTTTGAATCCTTGGCTATTTTTCTTTCGAAGTTAGCCTTGGATGATTTTATGACGGACCTTAGTTTCTTACTGATACTGATCAAGGATGTCTTTCCTTCTTGGGATTTGATTTTTTTCTCAACTAGTTTCCTCTTTCTATTGTATAGCCTGTTTATGGCAGGGGTCCACCAAACTGGTTTCCTTCTCTTAGAGGAGTGAGTCTTGGTTTTACTAGGGAAGGCATGATCTATGCATCCTTGTAGGTGCTCATAGAGTGCATTTGTAAAGGTTTCTGCATCTTGGGCAGTGTTAACATTTAGCGTGGGGGCTGTGAAACTTACCACCTCTATCTTAAGTAAGGTGAAGTTTGCTTTAGAAAAGTTTTTTTACAGTGGTTTCCTTAGTTGGAGGTGGGGTGGGGTGTGGCCATCCAGAGTGATTAGTTTATGGTCTAATCTAACAAGTGACGGGTTGAACACCTGTCGCCCATGTTGATGACCAGGTCCAATATGTTTTCACCTCTGGTAGGGGAGTTTACCAGCTGATCCAGGGCATTTGAGTTGATGAATTCTAGGAAGCGCTGGGTCTGGGAGTTTATACTTGAGTAGTTTTCTCAGTTAATGGTAGGGTAATTGATATCACCCAATATCAGGGTGTTCGTTAGGACCCTCCTGTTTTCCAGTGTCTCCAGAAAGGTGGAGTGGTGGTCCTGGGTCATGGAGGGTGATCTGTAGCAGGCCACAATTTGCATTGCAGATTTGCCTGATGTTAATTGCACATGGATGATCTCAGAGGTATCATGCTGTGCCACTAATCTGGAGGTGTAGGAATCCTTGATAAGTATAGATACACCCCCCCCTTTTGTGTTTCGGTCCATGTTCTGTGGCCAAAACATGTCGTATGAGTTGCAGCTCGGTAGTGCTGTGGTGGTCTCTGGAGCCTTGAACCAGGTTTCCGTTACTGCACAGATGTCAACGTTCTCCATATTGAGGAGTGCTTCGAGCATGTGCATTTTGAGATTTAAACACCTGGCACTGAGTAGCATAACCCTCAGTTTTTTTGTTAATTGTGCTGTTTACGGAGGTGGGTTTGACTTTTGAGCCTTGCCTAAAAAAAGGCACTTATGGGGGCCAGTATTCGAAAGTCTAGGGGTGATAGGTGCAAGCCATCTCCTGCGAAGCAAGGTGGCTTGTCGAGTATGTCATCCCAGGCTGACAGACATTGGATCCCCTTTGAATGACACCAGAAGCTTAGCCAATTGTTGAAATTGATCATTTTTTCTTTATACTGAGATATCATTTTTGGTGAGGGCAGGATGCTACTCAGGGTCAGAGTCATACCAGCCTGGACTACATGATCAGAGAGCTCTTCCATGTCTCTTTTCATGTAGTCCAGGGAGGTATGTCTCAGGTCATTCACACCAACATGAACAATGACAGAGTCATATTTGTACTTGTTCTGGAGTGACCTGAGTGCTTATTTTATGTGGCGGATTATGGCTTCTGACAGGCAACTAACAGTAACCTTCTGCTTGTCCAGCATAGTGAGTGGGACATCAGTGTGCCTGACTATAGAGTCACCTATTATTACTAGTGTGTTAGGTATGTTATTTCGCCTTAAGGGCTGTGATTGTGCGACACACTGATTTTGTGTTTTATATGTTGTCTGGTTTGTGTTGGGAGGTGCAGGTTGTTTGGGTGTCTGCTTTGGAGGTCTATGATGCTCTTGCAGGTTTTTATTTAGAACCTCCGAGTATGATTTTGTGTATTTATGTGTATTTTTTGCCAGTGCTGTTTTAGTAGGTCTATGTGTGGCTGGAGGTGTGGTGCAAGTGTTAACCTTCTCCTCTTGACTGTCTGTTCCAGTCTTGGGTGAAGACAGCTTAGCCTCCAATTTGGCTGTATAATTGCATCTCTCGCATATGTTAGTCTTTTGTGATAGGAGGAGAGGGTTGTCTGTGTACATGAAGCAGTTGTATCATTGCCTTAAGATACCCAGATTCACCAGCTGGACTGGAGAGTACACCTGAAATTGCCCTTTAGTCATGCCTGAATAGTAGGGTGAGCTGCTTAGTCGCTTGGTTGGTGAGGGGTGAATAAAGAGCCCTGCCCTGCTGGGCAATCAAGTGTCGGGGTATATTAATGCTTGCTATTAGGTATGAGCAAGTGCTGGGCTGTAGGATGCTTTTTGAGTGCTTAGGTTGAGTATTAGACTAATTTCAAGGGAAAAACTGAAGAGGAGACTTAGTGGAGCCGGGAATAATTTAACTGAAGCTAACCGGTGCTGTCAGGCGAACAAAACCGTGCAAACACGGTTTTTATAGTAGTGAAATGAAAGAGATAGAAATTAGCCCAAAATGGCCTATAAACTACTAACTTCTGGGCTGGAACCACTCCTCCAGGGACAGATAGGCTGCTCAAAGCTCCCCTCTCTCACAGGTGAACAGAGAAACTTCCTTCTAGCCAAGTAAGGTATGGGCAACTCAGAAACTAGTATCACAGCCCTGAATTCAGCACTAACCTAAAAACTGGACTATACTAGCTTATAAAGGCAGGAAAGAAGGAATTTTGTTTTTTTGAAATGGAAAAAACAGTAAAAAATACACTTAAAACAGCTTTAAATGACTACAAATGATCATAAAAGGCTATCACACTTTAGTGTGTAGTCTACAACAGTTAAACAAATTATTTAAACAAAAAAACAACTTTCTAAAAGTGCAGGCAGTCAAATAAGTACAGTATGTGAAAAAGCAAGCTTTTAAATCATAATAAATGCTGGAAAATCTGCGTTTAGGCGGAAAGCAGTTAAGTACACTAAGAAAGTACAGAAAACTGATATTTAATCACTCCAAAGTCTCTCTTCTAAGCTAGAAGGCTTATATCAGTTTAAGGCTTTCTAGTGTTACCCAGTAGGTTAGTTACAGGAAATATAGGAAACAAGTGCAGATGTGGTCCTTTAAACCAGAAAGTTGAAAGAGATGGATAAGCTGTCCAAATGGTCAATAAACTACAATTTCTGGGCCAAGAACCACTCTTCTCGTGGTAGACAGGCTACCTAGTGCTTACCACTCCCACTGATAAGCTAGAAGGCTTTCCTCCAACACAGAATGGCTTGCGGAGCTCAGAAGCTTACCAACAGTCCTGGATACAGCAACTCTTTATCTGGACTAGGCTAGTTACAGGAAAGGTGGGAAACAAGTGTAAGTGCGGCTTTCAAACCAGAAAGTTGAAAGAGATGGAAAAAAAACTGCTCAAACAGCCAATAGCTACAATTTCTGTGCCAGGGACCACTCCTCTTGTGGTAGATAGGCTACCTGATACTTACCACTCCCACTGATAAGCTAGAAGGCTTCCATCCAACACGGAAAGGCTTGGGGGGATCAGAAGCTTACAGAGAGTCCTGGATACAGCAAATCTGTACCTGCACTAGACTAATAACAGGAAAGGCAAGAAACAAGCGCAAACACAGGCTTTTAAATCAGAAGGTTGAAAGAGATGGAAAAGCTTCCCAAACGGCCAATAAACTACAATTTCTGGGCCAAAAACCACTCCGCCTGTGGTAGATAGGTTACCTAGTGCTTACCACTCCCACTGATAAGCTAGAAGGCTTCTCTCCAATACAGGAGGGCTTGGGGGGCTCAGAAGTTTACCAACAGTCCTGGATACAGCAAATCTGTGCCTGGACTACACTAGTTACAGGAATGGCGGGGACTAAACGCAAAACGGGCTTTTAAACCAGAAAGTAGAAAGAGATGGAAAAACTGTCCAAACGGCCAATGAACTACAATTTCTGGGCCAAAACCCACTCTTCCCTTGGTAGATAGGCTACCTACTGCTTATCACTCCCACTGATAAGCTAGAAGGCTTCCCTCCAACACAGAAAGGCTAGGGGGGATCAGAAGCTTACCAATAGTCCTGGGTACAGCAAGTCTGTATCTGAACCTAGACTAGTTACAGGAAAGGCAGGTAACAAGCTTAGAATTTTTTTTCTTTTTTTTTTACAGAAAAGCAGCTAAAACAGCAGTAAATACAATTCAAATTGCAGTGCAGGCCAGCACACCCGAGTGTTTAGCAACACTATGGCAAATACAGTTCAAATAAATGCAATTAAATTATCAAATAACTAAAAAACAAGTGCAGAAGGCAGTAAATTAGAAGGCTACTAACAAGCAGTAATAAGTGCAGAGTAAGAGCGACTGAACAGCACGCAGAATAGTATCTAAGACAGTTACAGTAAGAGCAGCTGAATAAAATATATTTATTTATTTATTTATTTATTTTTAGGGAGGGAACAGAACTGGATTAAGAGGCTACAGGGGTTGTTCTTCTCAAATGCTTGTTTTAGGAGTGCCTGAAATCAGACTATGATCTAACTGTACTCAGTTGAGTGAGCAAATGAGATGGGCCAAGACCAAGAGTGAGTATCCAAATACAAATCTACAAGAGGGGCGGGCAATTTCAAAGCCACCAACATTAACACCAAAACAAGAACAGGGAGGGTGGGTGGAGAACTAACTGTAGAGAGACAGCCACAACTTCAGTTGAGTTAGTATTCAGTGAGAAACACAAATAAATAAATTAAATATAGTACTATATGAAAAAGAGCAGATAAAAGTGTACTTAAATTCACATATACGTCAAGTTGATTTCAGGTAGATCTTAGCCGGCCAAAGCTCAAAATATTAAGCAGAGATAACCCAAAATGTACCACTTATATAAGGCAGGACAGAATATTAGTGATGAGGGGAAACTATCCCCCACTGCTATCAATGGCTACACAGAAATTCTAACAAGTACTCTGTAGAGAGACAGACACAACTTCAGTTGAGTTAATATTCAGTGAGAAACACAAACAAATAAATTATACACAGTACTATATGAAAAAGAGAAAATAAAGTGTACTTAAATTCACTTATACGTCCAGCTGAGTCCAGGTAGATCTTAGCCGGCCAAAGCTCAGAATATTAAGCAGAGATAACCCAAAATGTACCACTTATATAAGGCAGGACAGAATATCAGTGATGAGGTGAAACTATCCCCCACTGCTATCAATGGCTACACAGAAATTCTAACAAGTACTCTGTAGAGAGACAGCCACAACAATGTGCACAGGCTGCTGTGCTGTGCAGTCCTCATATTTCACTTGGTGGTCTGCAGATGCTAGCACTCGTAGACTGTAAGAATGTATGCAACACCAAGCATTCTTATTATGCATTGCATTTCCTTAAGCTGTGTGAAAGTCACATGCTGTGTGTTATGTGATTCTGTTAATGAGTTGCATTCATGCAAGTACTGCATTCCAAATAGGTTCAGCCTTATATTTGATATGAACAGCTGACCTTCACTAATAACCACCCTGTCCTTTTATATTATACAATGTCTACGTAGGCTGATGTCATTTCATACGACTTTTAACATTCTATTTTATTTTATTGTATTTTATTTAACATTTGTTTACTATGCTAGTACACAGCATACCTCTCAAGCTCCTAACATAAGAAATTTAGTCAAAGTCTATTTATTTATTTATTTATTTATTTATTTATTTATTTATTTAAGTTTGATGACCTGGGAAGTCCACTGGGCCATAATGAGCCTGTTTTCAGTGGAGGCCCAGGGAGAAACACTCCAAGAATTAGAGTTACAATGATTAAATGTTGCAAAAACACATAATAGTATGTACAGAAGGTTTAAAATACAACATATTTACAAAGAATAAACAATTGGTCATGAGATCATAGAGTACATATAAACAATGACTGCTAGCCCTTAGGAGCTATTTAGAATGTTCATTTATAGGAAACCTAGACATTTTGTCAGAGATCTTAGCAAGGACATTTGTAAAACATACAGCTGCCTAGAAGCAGTAGTAATTTAATAAGAGTAGATTTCAGTGGAGAGTAATATGAGGGGTGGTTTATGTTGTAGCGTGACATGGGCATTCCCATTTTGATGATAGATGAGTTTGTCTTTGTGGCTTTTCCCGGTTAGGGGTCACCACAGCAGAACTCCGGTCCGCTAATGATTGGCAGTCTATTTTATGGTGCCAAGTTGCCAGCCCAATGCCCAACCTTCAGCAAAGGAATGCCCATTCACGCATGTCTTTTGGAGGCCAGCCGACTGCGGGGAGGACACGCAGACTCGACACAGAAGGCATTCCAGCCGAGAATTGAACAGGAGAATCTCTTGCTGTGAGGTAACAATGCTACTGTTGTACCACCGTGGATTAGATGAGAGAAGTCTAAAATAATGGGAGACAAAGACTCAAAAATAGGGATAGATTTTAAATATTGTTCTTATAAACTTAGAAAGATGCTAGACTAACAAGTTTTGTGTTATACATTTTCTTAAGGATATGAAGTATGAAACTCAAATGTCTGTCATTATTCAGTCACTTCAATCCTCAGTGATTTGCCAGAAAAACAAAAACTTTATAAGGAACAGACCAAAAACATGAGGCAAAAATTTGAACATTCTGTTAAAATCTGGACAGTTGAGAGTTATGGACTACACGTAATACAACTTAACATTTGCAGTTACTGTCTGAGTGAAATAACTCACAAAGAAAAAAGGGAATACAAAGGCAGTAATCTGTACATATGAAAAAAGAGAACATAAGTAAATATATATAATAAATACTGTACAGTAGCAGTTAGCAGATGTAGCAGCAATTGTGAGAGAACTGTACATTTTACATGATTATATTTAAAGTTTACATCATGATAAAAATGTTATGTGGTAATGAGAGTCAGGGCAGGGGAGGGTGGGTTCTGTGGATTTAAGAGGTGTTAGTAATTGAAAGAGAGAGTAAGGCTACAGGTGGCCTATTGTGCAGCAAGTATGATTTTGTATGGAGGAATTTTTTAAGTTCAGCTCTGAAGGTGGGGAAGTGGGAGTGTAGTTCCTTTAGGTGGAGGGGAGGGATTCCCCATAGTTTAGGAGCCAGGAAGGAAAAAGAGTGGTTGGTATAGTATAGCCTGTTTTTGGGGGGTTGGAGTGCAAGAGATTATTTGATTCAAAAGATTCAAAGATTAAAAGTAAACTTTATTGTCATTTAGAACTACACATGTAGACCTGAACAAAATTGAGTATCAGCTCACTATGAGAGTACAGAAGAAGCATAGGATACAACAAATACAACAATAAGACATATCAGGTAAGGAATTAGAGATTAATGACTATACCCCAAGAACATAAAACATTGTGACTCTTTTTGTATATTACATAAAGCAAGTAACAAGCAATTGAACTTGAATGCAAAATATATAACTAAGTAAATAAATAAATATTGCACATTCCAAACAAAACAGTTATTACGTTAATTTGTGGTGGAGTCACTGGGGCTGGTGTCTGAGTTAATAAGTCTCATTACCATTGGGTAGAAGCTGTTAATGAATCTGGAGGTCCTACAGCAAATACTGCGGTACCTCCTGCCAGAAGACAGTTGAGTAAACCAGCTGTGTGCAAGGTGCGATGAGTCATTAAGTATTTTCTGGGCTCTTTTGAGGCTCCTTGCTGTGAATACCTCTTGGGTTGATGGTAGACTGGTGCCTATGATTTTCTCAGCAACTCTCATCACTTTCTGTGGCTTCTTTTCAGCTACTATGCAGTTCCCAAACCAAACATGAGTTACAAATGAGAATGCTCTCAATAGCTCCTCTGTAAAAGGTGGAGAGAACAGTAAGTGGGAGCTTTTCTCATCTGAGCCTTCTCAGAAAGTGTAGACATTGATGGGCCTTTTTGACCAACTGACCAGTATTCACAGTCCAAGAGAGATCCTCGGAAATATACACTCCTAGACATTTTGTAGTTTTAACTCTTTCTACTTCTTTGCCATTGATCTTGAGGGATGAGTGGGCAGTTGACCTTTTCCGGAAGTCAATGATGTTTTCCTTTGTTTTATTAACATTCAGGTCTAGGTTGTTTCGCACACACCAGTCGATCAGAGAGTTGACCTTATCTCTATATGCTCTTTCATCCTCTTGATGAGGCCCATGACCATGTTGTTATCTGCAAACTTGATGACGTGATTGGGAACAGTCGTGGGTAAGGATGGTGAACAGCAGTGGGCTAAATACACATCCCTGAGGAAAATCGGTGTTGAGAATTATGCACCCAGAGGTGTTATTTCCTACACATGTCCTCTGTGGTCTGTTGATCAAGAAGTCTAAGATCCAGTTATAAAGGAGCTTGTTAATTTCAAGGTTGACTGGCTTATTGATAAGTTGCATTGGAAACACAAACTGTAGTCTATGAACAACCGTTTGACATAGTTGGTCTTTCCCTCTAAACGGTCAAGTAAGAGGTGCAATAGCACTGATATGGCATTGGCAGTGGACCTGTTTGCCCCATAAGCAAATTGCAGAGGATCAAAGGTTGATGGTAGAATTGCTGACAGATCTTCTCAAAACATTTCATGATGTTAGAAGTTAAAACAACTGATCTGTAGTCATTCAGGCAATAAGGATTGTCTTTTGTGGGAAGAGGGATGATATCTGTTACCTTGAAGGAAGAGGGTATGTTTTCTAGAGCAAGGAAGGTGCTAAAAACATCTGTCATAATTGAGCATAGTTGATCTGCACATCCTTTTAGTACTTCCTGGGGTTTACTTTCCTTTGCTGACCTCTCACTTCCTCAGACTTAAGATTGAACACCTCCTCATTCTGGTCAGTGGGTAACCTAGTTGCAGGCAAGTTGGGCGATGTGTCTGAAGTTGTAGTGTGTTCATGTATGTATTTTTTTATTTCTCTTCATTGGTTTTATGATCAAATGTGAGTGGAAAAAGAAAACAAACTTTGATTCCATCATATTACAGAGTAAGCCAAGAAAAACAACATTTCCAACTACTGACTTGCATGCATAGCCTCTTATGTAAAATTATTTCAACACAATAAAAATATTTTTTCTTTTATGAAAGCATTGTAATACATATTGAACCCCCCATTATTAAAAGCTGATATCCCAAGAAAAAAGTCTATATTATATCAGTGAAATGTAAATACATCAAATACCTGTTCATTGACCCATTCTTAGTGAAAGCAAAACTCCGTGAATGATCGTTATAACAACATTTTTCCCCACAGTAAGTAATCAGTGGGCCAAAGTAACAATCTCATAAAAACTGAGCTAATCGGAGGAAGTCAGAGGAAGGGCAGTGGGCCAACTAATCTGTGATATATAACATTAAGTATCCTGTTTTTTGCTTATTTCTGAGTAATTTATAGCACTTTAATTGTCTGCATATACTTAGCTAGCTAGTTTCACTATGTGTTAGGTATTAACTAGAAATGTTCTGCAATTGTTAAGCATCTGGTTGGGTTTGTTTGTTCTGATTTCCTCAGGAGTGTATCATATAACTTGTTTGCAGTTAAAAGCATTCTCTAGAGTCTCCTTGATACTTTATCTGTTTAAACATTTCTGCAGTTTTTTTCTACCTAGGTGGTGTTGGTAGTGTAGCATTGTCCATATTCAGGCTTGTGTTTTTGGCCTAGTTGTTTGTTAGTAGAGGCTGTGTGTCTGAGCACATGTTCCAGGCCATCATAGCTTAGCCAAAGCCAGTATAACATTTCAGTGAGAGTGAATTGTCTGCGGTCATTGGCTGACTGGGGTTGCCTGGACTATGGCTTGGAGTAAGCACCTCATTGGTTCTTTCAAGCGTTTTTTAAAAGTTCTTTCAGGTTTCAACTTTGTTACTTAAGAAGTTAACATGTGAGTGTTTCTGCCATTTCACACTGAGCTAATCGGAGGAAGTCAGAGGAAGGTTTCTGAGCCAACTAATCTGTGATATATATATAACATTAAGTATCCTGTTTTTTGCTTATTTCTGAGTTATTTATAGCACTTTGTCTGCATATACTTTGCTAGCTAGTTTCACTGTGTGTGAGGTATTAACTAGTAATTTTCTACAATTGTTAAGCATCTGGTTGGGTTTGTTTGTTCTGATTTTTGTTTCCCACCTTTCCTCCCTTTTGGTATCCTGTTTTTATACTTGGTGGCTTTGCAGTTGCCCGCCCCTACTGTAAATTTGATCTGGGACACTCGTCCCAGTCTAGTGTTATTATCTCATTCTACCTAATCCAGGGAGAACATTTGAGAAGGCCAAACCAGTTAGTTTCTGCTCCTCCTTTCCCCTTTCCACTTTACAAAAAAAAAATTCTAAGCTTGTTTCCTGCCTTTCCTGTAAGTCGTCTAGTCCAGATACAGATTTGCTGTACCCAGGACTGTTTGTAAGCTTCTGAGCCCCCAAGCCTTTCTGTGTTGAAGGGAAGCCCTCTAGCTTAATTTTGTTTCTTAGAACTAGCCAGTTGTCTAGTTTCAGCACTCAAATCTGTTTCTTTGACCTCAGCACTTGTCAGAACTCATTGTAAGCACTAAATAAGTGACAAATTACTACAGCACTCAGCTTTCCTCACTTGTCTAGAGGAAAACAGCTTTTAGTACTTAATAAATAAGCACCTATCCAGGCATGTCTAAGGGTCAGCTTCTGGTGTTTTCTCCAGTCTACCTGATGAATCTGGGCATCTTGGAGCAATGCAGCAATTGCCTCATGTACACAGACAACCCTCTCCTCCTACCACCCAACACTACATCCTGTGAGAGATGCACTTATATAGCCAAACTGGAAGCAAAGCTCTTTTCACCCAAGACTGGACTAGACAGTCAAGAGGAAAAGGTAAACATTTGCACCACACCACACTCATCACATAGTCCCTCAAATCCTACACCACCAAAACACACACGTAGAAACACAAAACACACACCAACATTAATGGAGGGTCTCAAAAAAAATCTACCCAAGCAACAGGGACCTCCAAAGCAGAAACGCAAGCAATCTCCACCCCCTAACACAACCCAAATGACACATAGCCCACAAACTCAGTGTGCCACTCAACCACAGCCCATAAGGCATAACAACGTACCAAAACTCTAGTCATAGGTGACTCTATAGTCAGGCACACTGATGTTCCACTCATCAGACTAAACAAGGAGAAAGTTACTGTCAGCTGCCTGTCAGGTGCCAGGATCCACCACATAACGCATGCACTCAGGTCACTCAACAAGTACAAATATGTCTCTGTCATTGTCCATGTTGGTGTGAATGACCAGAGACATACCTCCCTGGACTACATGAAAAGGCAGGTATGACCCTAGCCCTGAGTAGCATCCTGCCATCACCCAGAATGATACCACAGTACAAGGACAAAATTATTGATTTCAATAATTGGCTAAGCTTCTGGTGTCATTCTAAGGGGAACTAGTATCTGTCTGCCTGGGATGACATGATCGACAAACCACGATGCTTTGCCAGAGATGGCCTGGACATGTCGCCCTTGGGATTCTGGATACTGGCTAAGGCTCTTGCCACCCCTATAGTGCCTTTTTTAGGCAAGATTCAAATGACAAATTCACCACCTTAACAGGTACAAGCAAGCAAAATCTGAGGGTAATGCTACTTAATGCTAGAAGTCTAAACCTCAAAATGCACTCACTCGAAGCAATCCTTAAAATGGAGAACATCGACATCTGTGCTGTGACAGAGACCTGGTTCAAGGCTCCAGAGAGCCCCCCATGCATTACCAGGCTATAATTCATACTGTACCTTTCGGCCACCTAACTTGGACCAAAGCACTAAAGGCGGAGGCGTATCCATATTCATTAAGGATATTCACACCTCCAGGCTAGTTGTTTAGCATAATGCATCAGAGATTATCCAAGTGCAACTAACTCTGGGCAAGACCGCAATCCAAATTATAGCTTGCTACAGATCCTCCACCATGCCCCAGGATTCCCACTCCTCATTTCTTGATACACTGGAAAATATTAGGGTACAACCTAACACCCTAATAATGGGCAATTTCAACTACCCCACCATTAAATGGGAAAACTACTCATGTACCAACTCTTGTGCTCAACGTTTTCTGGAATTCATAAATTGCAACGCTTTGGATCAACTTATCCATACCCCCACCAGGGGCAGCAATATCCTAGACCTGGTCATTACCAACATGGGCAACTGGTATTCCACACCAGAGGTCAATTCCTCATTGGTCAGATCTGACCACAAGCAAATCACCCTAGACATCTACATCCCACCCCCACCCCCCATTAGGGAAACCACTGTAAAAAATTTCTCCAAAGCCAACTTCACACTTCTTAAGACAGAAATGGCAAACTTCATGACACCCATGCTGATGGCAATAGAGGTATGACTGCTGAATCCTATACAATGGCACTTTATAAGCACTTACACAAGTGCATGGATTGTGCAATCCCTAACAGAACCAAGATGCTATCCTCCAAAAAAGGAAGCCAATCTGGTGGTCCCCTGCTATAAACAAACTATACAACAGACGAAAGAAACTGTTGCAAAAAAGAGTAAAATCCCATGATTGGTGGAACTCTGTGGTCAGCCTCAGTAAGAAGCTGAGATCCCTCATAAAATCCTCCAAAGCTAGTTACGAAAACAAAATTGCCACTGATTCAAAGACAACCACAAAGCATTCCATAGCTATGTCAAGAATCTCAATGGCAACACTCAGATCTACTCTGAGTTACAGCACAATGGCACTAAATATACAGAACCAACTGATATTGCCAACATCCTGGCAGATAGGTTCAGTGCTAACTTTACCCCTCTCTCATCCCCTAAAGGGCCCATCTCTGTACTGGAAGAATGCAAAGTTCCTGTAATCCCAGCTGCACAGGTAAAAAACACACTCTCCAAAGCCAAGAACACAGCATCCATGGGACCTGACAATATCCCGGCTACGTTCTACATGAACTACAGAATGAACTGGCACCCTACCTAAGTACCATGTTCAATCATAGCCTCACCTCAGGCTTTGGGCCCACTGAATGGCACACAGCAATGGTTATCCCACTCCACAAAGGGGGAGCCACCACGGACCCCAGGAACTACTGCTCCATTAGCCTGGTAAGCCTGGTCTGCAAGGCTATGGAATGTATCATCATGCAACTTATAAACAATGACATTGGTAATCTCCAAACTCTGGACCCTACCCAGTTCGCATTTGTAAAAGGCAAAAAGGCAGATCATGTCTCCTAAACCTGATAGATTTCTTTGAATTTGAAGTGATCACCAAAGCCATAGATGAGGGTAAGGTGGCTCACACAGCCTATCTAGATCTCGCCAAGGCTTTCGACACCATCCTCCACTCTGGAATTATAGATAAACTTGCTAAACTAGGTAAAATTCCCTGTCACAAGATGGGTTGCCAACTGGCTCACTGACAGAACCCACACTGTGAAAGTAGCAGACTCTAAATCCAACTTCAGACCAGTGACAAGTGGAGTACCACAGGGTTCAGTCCTAGGTCCTCTCCTGTTTGGTATCTACTTCTCTGAAGTACAGGCTAACACAGAAGGTCTTTGTCTAACAAAGTTCACAGATGACTGCAAACTATGAACCAGAATCAAACTCCTACCAATGTGGACATCCTGCAAAAGGGCCTCACTGAGGCAGGTGCCTGGTTTCATAGCCATGGCCTCAAGCTCAGTGCCAAAAAGTGCATTGTCATCCCTTTTGGTAAAAACTCTGTACCCATGAACTACCACATAGGTGGTAGTCTACTTAAAACCAAAAGTGTGATAAGAGACATTGAGACACAGATGGACAGTAGTCTCTCCTTTGATAATCACATCGCCACAGTAGTCAGAAAATCCTTCTACGTGGCACACCTCATTACAAAAGGTTTTTCATCCAGGAAAAAAGAGGTCATTGTTCCCCTCTACTCATCACTCATTAGACCCATTATAGATTACAATGCCCCTTTTGGTATGTACCTCACAAGACATCTACAACAACTGGAAAGGCCACAGAAATACCTCACAAAGAGGATTACCGGCCTCAAACAGATGCCCTATGCAGACCTTCTCAAAAAACTCCAGCTTTACTCTGTCGCATATCGTCTACTCAGAGGCAATCTCTGCCTAACGTAAAAAGCTATGTCAAATCCAGCACTGTTGGACATGCTCCACTTAAAGAAATCCCAATCCCTCCAAGCTACACTATCTAGGGACCTAAACCTTATCACCACAATAAACAGAACATGCTGGAGGGATAGATTCCTGTCCCAGAGACTTCCCGTACTCTGGAACACACTACCTATCTATATCAAACAAAGCTCCTCATTAGCACTCTTCAAGAAAAATCTTGATGATTGGATAGGAGATAGGAAATTCACCCCGGGGATCACTTTTGTGTCTCTGCTTGACAGGGGCACAGGAAAATAATTTTCATGGGTGGCAAAAGCCAAGGTACCATTTGGCTAGGCTTATATAGGCCCTAGGGTCAATAGCCTAGTACCTACCTATGAACCTATGAGCCCTCTGTAATTAAATATATCAACTTCGAGATCACAGTACAATGGGGAAAAGGACAAATTCCTTAAGATGGCCCACTGGTTACTTACTGTGGGAAAAATTTTGCTGTAACGATTGTTCACAGAGTTTTGCTTTTGCTGAAAATGGGTCAATGAAGAGGTATTCAATGTATTTACATTTCACTGATATAATATACACCCAGAAAAACTTAACCTTCTTTCTGAAAGAAACTAAACATTTGAAACAGAAAACAATACATGTCCTCCACATTTATCTTTATCCCACTGTCAAATGATTAATATCCCTAATTCTGCTCCAGACATGACCAACCTTTAACTTAGCTTCCCTAGTTTATTGTATATTCAACAACCTATAATACGTATGAATATTATTGGTGGCCACAGTCCACTAATTTCAAACTATGGCTCCTCTCCAAGCTTTTGCTAATGGGATTTTAACCATGTAATCATAAGGAGGATCATCAATTTTTTTATTTATTGACCAACCTCTATCTCCCCCCAAACCAAACAAACAGAACTCCCAAGTCCTTGGGACATGTTTTGAGAAAATACATTCTTACTCCTGAAACACATATTTCCAACACCTTGTTATATTTTTACATTCCCAGAACACATGAACAAGTCCTGCATCTAAGCCACTGTATCCCAAACATAACCCCTCGACTGCCCCACAAATCCTTTAGAATGAAATTAGTGTTTTGTATCACCTACATAGCAGTTATGAGTTTGTTCCCAGTAGATTGGTAATTTTTTTTAATATTTTACTCATATTAATAACTGCTGTCCAGGCCTCCTTACTGAACTTTACACCTACTGAAACACTGTAAAGATTCGTGGTCCTTTCTACAGAACATTAACAAGTTAGATTTCCAACCCGATTGCTTGTTCTTAACGGTAGATGTCAAGGACCTTTATACGGTTATCCCCCATGATTTAGGTATCGAATGGGTTGCTGAATTTTTAGTTAAAAAGAAAGCTGATCACAACATTATATATTTGGTCACTACATTACTGGATATTGTGTTGGCAAACAACTATATGACTTTTGACAATAACTATTATCTGCAAAAGTCAGGCGTCGCTATGGGTTCCCCATGCGGCGGAAGTTTTGCCAACACGGTCATGGCACTCTGGGAACATAATTACCTGTTTTCTGAACCTCTTTTTATAAATAACGTCTATTGGTATACAAGATACCAAGACGATATGTTTTACTTATGGATAGGTGATCATAGCATTTTACCTGACTTTATTAATAAACTGACTGAGAAAACTTCATTCTTGGAATTTACTTACGAATCAAGTAATAAATCTATAAGTTTTCTTGACATTCTTCTAGAGAAAGACGAGCATAATTCTTGCTTTAAAAGCAGAATATACAGGAAACCAACATATTCTAACATATTCTTGCACTACACTAGTTGTCATCCTCACCATCAAAAACGGGCCGTCATTAAAGGGCAGATGGTGAGAGCTGCAAGAATGGTTTCTGATGACACCCAGTTTGAGGAAGAATGTAAGTTATTGGAAGATATGTTTCTCAATAGAGGTTATCCTAATTACCTAGTTTCATCTATCAGCAATGAAGTAAAACATAAAAGAAAGTCTGGTTTTTACCTTCCTTTATTAAATTTAAGAGAAGGATTCGAACAAAATGGCAATTGCACTTTAGTTGAAATTTGTAGTACTTCTGCAAGTGAGCCTACCAACGTTTTGCTATCTAGCACTAACAAACTGCCATTTAACATTAGCTTCTTGCATACTTTTTCAACAGACCATGATAAGATAAGATATATTTTATATAAAAATTGGGCTCTTATTAAAGGCAATGAAGCGCTGTTAGGCGTTTTGGGGGACAAACCCACATTAACATATAAAAGAGGCTCAAATCTCAAGAGTATACTTGAAAGAAAGAATGAAATATGTAAAACACATTCTAAGATCAAGGGTATGTTCAAATGTGGTTGTTGTGCTCAGTGTAAAAATATTTTGGTGGCAAATAGTTGTACTATTAACAACATTAAATATAATATTAATTCTAGATATAATTGTGAATCTTATGCAGTGGTTTATGCAGCCTTATGCCAATCCTGTAAGGCATTTTATATAGGCAAAACGGAGCGTAAATTCAAACAAAGAGTATACGAACACTGCTACGCCATTAAAAACAGAGATGTTAATAACGATCTAGCTAAACATATTTTCTTTAACCCGGACCATCAGTTTAAGTTTATTATTTTGCAACGAAGAGTTAATGACATTAGAGGGGGCCCATGGCAAATTAAGCTAGAAGTAGATGAACTCAAATGGCAGATTTTGACAAATGCCCATATATTTCCAGGGCTGAATGATGCTCTTTCCATAAAATGTGTATTGCATTTATTGTCCCTTAATAGGAACTGAATTTTATAAATATGCATGAATTACAACTACTATCTTTACAACTTTTAAAGTTTTTTATTCATTTTTTCATGTATTTATTTTTATACTAAGAAGTAAATTATTTTTAATTGATAGCTAAAATAGATAATGTGTTTTAAGGTATATTATAAGGACAAATATACAAGTGTTTAGGCATTCCACTTTAAATGTTAATTGATGTTTTAATTGACCAATGTATTTAAATGGTGTTTGATTATTTTTCACTGTTTCTTTGTCTGAAGAAGGCTCGGAAAGGTCCGGGCCGAAAGCGCTTACAATTAAAGCAGTTATCAAATACACCGCTGCCAGCATTTTTGTTCCCAGGCTACAAGATTTAAAAGTTTTTGGTTTTTGAAGTTTCTTTTCGTGGTTAAGATGGCCAGTGGGAACGGAGCTGATTCGCAGCCTCTATTTGATGAAACCGAAGAGGTTTCACAAGCAAGTACTAACGGTTTGAATAACAACAGCAACATTTTGCGCCAGGAAGACGCTATCGGCAACCTGACCGCATTAGTTCAAGTGCTCCTCGGACGAGTGGAAGCACTAACGCAGAAAGTGGATGCCTCAGCTTCAGTTTATGGAAGTAACCATCGTGTTACCAACAACCTGCTCAACGTTGCAAACTCTAATGGACCTTTAGTTAACAACAACCCTTCGACATCAAAAGAAATAGGATTACAGCCCACTTATGCTTCCAGGCTTGGTTCCGCCTCTACTTCTAATACGCTCGGTGGGTCCTCAGTCAGCATACAACCTGGCCAAGGTAATCCTATTATTGATTTACAAAACGGAAGTAGATGTAATGAAAACAATGTGTCTGGTATAGGCAACAATACTGAAACACAGACTAATCTTCCGTCTGTAACTACGTTTTTTAGGAACGACGATTTTTTAATAATTCTTTCAATCACCGGCTTTCCGGTAGTGACTCTAATGACTCCCAGGTTAACAATTTATTAACTCTGATAGATGAACTTGATGGGAAGATGTTTAAATGTAGGAAACTTCAACTCGAAGTTTCCTACCTACAAGAATGTATCATTAAACAGGTTGTTCCCAAAGGCCTTCGCCAATGGAGATATCCTGCAGGCCTTCAAGCGGGATCTCCTTTCCATCAAGAGTTGATACAACTGTTTGACCGTCAAGCGTTAGAGTTCCTTAAAGCTCTTATTAATTATTATAATGCTGAAATTAACTCATATAAAACAGACTTGGACATTCTAGATCAAGTAATTAAAAACCATTCTGATTTTCCTAGATACAAGTTTGAATATTGCCGTGTGTTTACAAGCATTGACACAGCAATTGATAAATTATTGGCAACTAAGAAGAAGAAACTGGTTAGAGATGTGCAAGCATATTCCAAAGGCCAGGTTTATCCTGATCCCCCTGGCAACCGTTCCAATAATAGTACAAGTACATTGATGGATAATGATATTCCATCAAATAATGACACTAACATTGGTTCATCGAATACTGATAAAACACACTCTGATGAACCTGTGAGACGTAGTGAAAGAATACAGAATCGTAATAACAATACTACTGTTACTAGTAACGAGAATGGTCAGGGTTTTCAGTTGAGGGGACACCTTGTCACCAATCAAGGCCAGAAGAACTACAACAACTCGAAACCATCGAGGAACAACAAACGCCAACGCAGGAGATGATTAATAAGCCTGATGAAATTTCCAACTTAAAAATTGTAACTTCATCTAAAGGCGATTTTAAAATCTATAATTATACCTGTGTTGACATTGATAGCACTATGGTAGACTTTCTATCCAAAGGCCTCACCTTTGTTCCTTCAAGAAGTTTGAACATTGCAGATACCATTATAGATTTTAAGTTGTTTGTTCGCAAACTTAACCTGAATGTACTTTTAGGAAATTCCACACCGGACAACAACCCTTTTAAGGTTGCTAGTGTTTTTAATCCACCTACACATCCCGATTTAACAACATTTGAAAAAATGTGTGAATTCGATTTGAGAGCAATTAAAAATGCAACTCAAACTGAAAAAAAGTATAACAACTTAAATAACGATGAGCGCGACCTTATTGTGTTATTACAAAATTGCAATGTTAGGATTATGAAACCTGACAAAGGTGGAGGGTTAGTTTTAATGGACCAACCAGTGTACATTAATAATATCTTAACCCACCTTAGTACTGATTCTTATTGCCAAGTTTCACTTAATGAAGTTAACGGAGCATATAGAAGAATTAAACAGGTTATTGAAGATTTATTTCTAGATGCATCAATTGATCTAGAGCTATATAATTATTTGATGATGCTAGCTCCAACTATTCCAGCTATCTTTGGCACACCCAAGATTCATAAATCTATACTTGAACCCCCATTTAGAATAATAGTTGATGGGAGAGGCTCTATAACTTATGGGTGTGCAAAATATATTGATACGATTCTTAAACCATTTCTGGATACTGAAACACAAATCTGTAAAGATTCGTGGTCCTTTCTACAGAACATTAACAAGTTAGATTTCCAACCCGATTGCTTGTTCTTAACGGTAGATGTCAAGGACCTTTATACGGTTATCCCCCATGATTTAGGTATCGAATGGGTTGCTGAATTTTTAGTTAAAAAGAAAGCTGATCACAACATTATATATTTGGTCACTACATTACTGGATATTGTGTTGGCAAACAACTATATGACTTTTGACAATAACTATTATCTGCAAAAGTCAGGCGTCGCTATGGGTTCCCCATGCGGCGGAAGTTTTGCCAACACGGTCATGGCACTCTGGGAACATAATTACCTGTTTTCTGAACCTCTTTTTATAAATAACGTCTATTGGTATACAAGATACCAAGACGATATGTTTTACTTATGGATAGGTGATCATAGCATTTTACCTGACTTTATTAATAAACTGACTGAGAAAACTTCATTCTTGGAATTTACTTACGAATCAAGTAATAAATCTATAAGTTTTCTTGACATTCTTCTAGAGAAAGACGAGCATAATTCTTGCTTTAAAAGCAGAATATACAGGAAACCAACATATTCTAACATATTCTTGCACTACACTAGTTGTCATCCTCACCATCAAAAACGGGCCGTCATTAAAGGGCAGATGGTGAGAGCTGCAAGAATGGTTTCTGATGACACCCAGTTTGAGGAAGAATGTAAGTTATTGGAAGATATGTTTCTCAATAGAGGTTATCCTAATTACCTAGTTTCATCTATCAGCAATGAAGTAAAACATAAAAGAAAGTCTGGTTTTTACCTTCCTTTATTAAATTTAAGAGAAGGATTCGAACAAAATGGCAATTGCACTTTAGTTGAAATTTGTAGTACTTCTGCAAGTGAGCCTACCAACGTTTTGCTATCTAGCACTAACAAACTGCCATTTAACATTAGCTTCTTGCATACTTTTTCAACAGACCATGATAAGATAAGATATATTTTTTATAAAAATTGGGCTCTTATTAAAGGCAATGAAGCGCTGTTAGGCGTTTTGGGGGACAAACCCACATTAACATATAAAAGAGGCTCAAATCTCAAGAGTATACTTGAAAGAAAGAATGAAATATGTAAAACACATTCTAAGATCAAGGGTATGTTCAAATGTGGTTGTTGTGCTCAGTGTAAAAATATTTTGGTGGCAAATACTTGTACTATTAACAACATTAAATATAATATTAATTCTAGATATAATTGTGAATCTTATGCAGTGGTTTATGCAGCCTTATGCCAATCCTGTAAGGCATTTTATATAGGCAAAACGGAGCGTAAATTCAAACAAAGAGTATACGAACACTGCTACGCCATTAAAAACAGAGATGTTAATAACGCTCTAGCTAAACATATTTTCTTTAACCCGGACCATCAGTTTAAGTTTATTATTTTGCAACGAAGAGTTAATGACATTAGAGGGGGCCCATGGCAAATTAAGCTAGAAGTAGATGAACTCAAATGGCAGATTTTGACAAATGCCCATATATTTCCAGGGCTGAATGATGCTCTTTCCATAAAATGTGTATTGCATTTATTGTCCCTTAATAGGAACTGAATTTTATAAATATGCATGAATTACAACTACTATCTTTACAACTTTTAAAGTTTTTTATTCATTTTTTCATGTATTTATTTTTATACTAAGAAGTAAATTATTTTTAATTGATAGCTAAAATAGATAATGTGTTTTAAGGTATATTATAAGGACAAATATACAAGTGTTTAGGCATTCCACTTTAAATGTTAATTGATGTTTTAATTGACCAATGTATTTAAATGGTGTTTGATTATTTTTCACTGTTTCTTTGTCTGAAGAAGGCTCGGAAAGGTCCGGGCCGAAAGCGCTTACAATTAAAGCAGTTATCAAATACACCGCTGCCAGCATTTTTGTTCCCAGGCTACAAGATTTAGAACTTTACACCTACACCTTTTCCCATTTTCTTCTCAACTGCCACATCTCTTTTCCATAATTAATCTAGATTAAAAGAGAATAAATCTTGCTGCAGGACTCTCTCCCACCATAGACTCACTCCTCACCCAGAAATACATTGCTTTCAATTAGATAACCCTGTCCAATTCTGTCTCCAAACTAATTGATTTAATTCATGCTTTCACTGTATAAACTGAAGCAAGCCTGTCTGGGTAACTGATACCTTATCTGAAAACTAGACCAATCAAAGAATTTCAAATGATTAGTTTCCTTCTTATAAAATAAATACTCCATCATGCAGACTCCTTTCTGTTGAGATTTTCTCCAGAAAATCAACTAATGTTTAAATTATTTCAAAGCTCTGTCATGTCAAAACCTATACATATCTCATTTAATACATAACCCTTTGTATAGGAAAATATTTAGTTAACATTTCCTTCTCAAGCTCTATTCACCACTTCATCCCTACCCTCTCAAAATCCATCTCATAATCTTCAAAACAAATAGTGGCTACTACAGATGCAAGAGCATACAGCTTAAAATCAACCATTTGCCATCCACCCAAATGCCTGGGTAGCCACAGACTACCCCTACCCATCATATGTCCTGCTCCGCTCCTTTTGAAATTCTCCCAAACCTCTGAACCTTAACCAACCAAAACTTCTCTCTCCCCAACAGTGCACTGTGTCTATAAACTAATACTCTTGGAAGTATCATCATTTGAATTAAGTTGATTCTTTCCACCAACGTGTACACCCTATTTTGCCATCTGTCCAGCAAAGAGGAAACTTGCACATGTAACTCAGAGTAGTTTCACATGACCAACTCTCACTCAGTCTCCTTCATTTTCAACCCTAAATATGTTGATTACTTTTTCTGCAGTGTGTGCTTGGTATAAAGTTTGGTGGCTAGTTGTGGGAATGAGTTTGGCTGCAAAAGTTTGAAGGTGAGAGAGGCTAGCAGCAGGTGTACTCTGTGGTGGGAATGAGTTAGGCTGGATAAGTCTGACGATGAGAGAGCCGAGCAGCAGGCGTACTCTGTGGTGGGACTGAGTTAGGCTGGATAAGTTTGAAGATGGGAAACCCTAGCAGCAGACATACTCTGTGGTGGGAATGAGTTAAACTGGAGAAGTTTGAAGATGAGAGAGCCTAGCAGCAGGCATACTCTGTGGTGTATTATGAGCTGTTTGGATTGTTTGATGGTGAGGCAGTAGTGCTCATCAGAGGCTGACTTAGTGATGAATCAACACATTATGTATCAAATAGTCGGGTGTAGAGGAGTTATCAGATGCTCTGGCTATTATGGAATGATCATATTTCAGTCAGGTCAGAAGGAGTCCTTTGTGTATTTCTGTCTTTGCTAGGGTGGGTAGGTAAGTAGGGTGAGATATTCCTAGCCCAGAAGATTTTACTTGCTGTTAGTAAGAAAGTCCTATTCCACTTCAATTGAATCCACTTTAATTT
The DNA here is from genome assembly GCF_019279795.1 of Protopterus annectens. NCBI lineage: Eukaryota > Metazoa > Chordata > Ceratodontiformes > Protopteridae > Protopterus > Protopterus annectens. Next base: position 1,366,849,657 of record NC_056732.1, on the reverse strand, counting down.
ATTAATTTGTTAACTGGGTAGGTGAACTGCTCAATGTGTCTCCTTTTTATATACAACACAGACCAGAAGGTTAAGGGTAAATTCAATATATTTGAACAGTTTAGAGTATCCAATCAACCAGCATATTGCTATGATGGAACCAAAGTGCCTGCAGAAAGCCCCTACACAGATGAGGAAAGCATGTAAGCTCTACAGTTGCAATCAGGATTAAACCTAGATCCTGGATTTGAAAGGCAGAGATTTCAACCACTAAGCCACAGACTTGAGAACAAACAGAATTCCAAAATGGAGATGTCAGGATGGATTTTATTATATCTGATTGAGCTTCAAGCTTAAACCTAGTTTATATTTCATGGTGAATAACTTAAAAAAATGATATCCAACAGAGAGAACAATGACACATTCTATTTAAAAAATGATATTCTTTTGATAATTGTTAATTAGAGTTTTTCAAATTGATTAGCAGCTCATCACGGTCCATGAACAGTTTTTCATAATGCAACATGATTCAGTATAGCATTGCCTTGTAATTTCATCCACTTTTTGTTATATAAAGTAAACAAAATGTTTATTGCTGAGGATATTTTTCAAATGAATTTCTGTGTAAGAAGCAAATGGGTATATGTCTTTTAAGGAAATATAGACCTAGAAGTATATATGATACTGTGTATGCAATTATGTTTCACAATGACACATTATTAAGTATTTTTTTCTGGCAACAAACAGGTACACAGAAAGACAAACAGACAAACAAGCAAATCTGTGAGTTTGTAAAAGTGTATGTTCCAGTCCTTAAGAAAATACATTTTATTAATTGTTTTTAATATGTGTTGTGCTTGTTTTGATGTTCATGTATATTTTAACATGTTGCATATCCATGAAAATGGATTGCATGGGTTACTGCAGCTACTTGTTAAAATAAATGATCACTCCACCTTTCCATTAAATGTGTGTGATGCCGCAGCTCTAGCCCAGTAATCAAGGAGCCTCAATCCTCACCACTGGCAACAGTTGGGGGCATACACACTGGGAGGATGACAAGTACACACAGTAAAGTACAATTTTCCTTAAGAGCACACAGAGCCCACAGTAAGAATGGAGCCAGTGTCTGTCTCTTTCTCCAGATCCCCAGTAAGACTCCCCACTGGCACAGCTATAGAGTTGAGATCTTAGCTGAGTGACCAAGCCAAGACCTCCAGCACCCTCTCTGTCCAACCAGTGCTTTGTGTCCTTGCCCAAGTAGCTGACACACACACTCTTTGAGATTTGATTTATACACAAACACACACACCTGGGAAAGGCTGGCACACATTTACTAGCTATGCCCCCTTTTTCACAGACTATAAGGTAGTTTGGTCTGCCACCAGCCACTCCTTATCAGCTACTTTAAAGCTCTTAATAAAGAGTGTCCAATCTTACTCTGTGATGCTACTGTTAATCCAAATGGTAGCTTGACCAAGATCAAGACTATTAGGAGTAGGAGTGGCCTACACAGTGTCACCAATTAGATATGTAAGCACTCTAAGAGTTTAAATATCTCTAGACAGACCAGCCACAATTGAAAGCTTTTAATATATTTAATAATAAATAATAAAATAACAAGAAAATACTCAGTAAATAATCACATTAACTACAGAGTTCAAAATCACAGGAAATATTTAAAACAACATTGCAGGACAGTCTCAAATAAATAAGGGAAACATCTAAGCTATACTTCACAATATTCCTGACTGCATCTAAGAGAAATTACTGTACCCTAGATTTACGTACTCATAGCAAGATAAGACAGATGTGGTGAGTGGATTTCCCAGCTGATACTGTCAGGTCAAAGACAAACTACAAAATGCACTGTCTCTCTCTCTCTCTCTCTCTCTCTCTCTCTTTCTCTCTCTCTCTTTCTCAGAGTTCTTAAACTAATCACAGATATTGTTGCTGAGATACTTGCAGCATGACATCACTTCTTGTCATCTGACTATTTCAGGTGAAAACCCCATTGCTAGAAACTACTAGCATTTAGCAACTTCCTGTGAAAACACATAAACAAGGACCCTTCTTGGATCTTTTGGCAAATTGTGGAAGTCGTCAAATAATTTACATTCCTCTACATGTAAAGACAATACAAAAAAACTTCTAGTTCTAGACATTGTGTCTGTTACTGCACTGAAACTGAGATGTAGCAACCTATGTTGATGGCCAGCCTATAAAGTAACTTAACCTCAACCATTCTTCTGACGTTTTGCAAGTTAAGCTCCTGTGTTTCAGTCTCCCGTGTTAAACAGTTGCAATAGTGTTTAAACTATCTGTTCACCACACAAGTCTATGCAATCTTTCTTCATTTAATGCTGAAGCCTTCAATGACAGGCTCTCTGCCATTAACTGGTCCTACCTGAAATACCTTCCCCTTAATTATACAGTTCTACAATTCAATCACACATTCCTTGATGTCCTTGACTCCTTAGCTCCCCTACAAAAAGTTAAGATCAAATCATCCTACTCTCCTTGGCTCTCTAAAGATACCCTAACTCTCATGAAACAGAAAGACAGTTACTGGAAACAATGGCTAAAAAGCAAATTGGCAACTATTTTCCAAAAATACAAAGAACTTTGAAACCTTTCAAAAAACTAATCAATAATGAAAAGAATAAAATCTATTATGATGCACAGTTTACACATAAGTCCAAACCAAAAAATTTGTGATACACCCTGGTCAACCTACCATCCCCAATCCCTTCCACAATAAAGCTCCCCAAGAAACTTCCACCTTACTTAATACTCACTTTATTGGATCAATTCAAAAACTAACCCAGACCTGCCAAAGTCAAAACACCCCTCACACTACACATACTACTACCATGACCACCCCCTTATCTCTCAACCCTGTCTCCACTGCTTACATAAAGTCCCTTTTACTAAAACTCAAACCATGCTGTCCCTCCCCTGACAACCTTCCTCACCACTTCGTCAAACTTGCAGCCTACTCTAGCATATCCTGTCTCAATCCTCATAAACAGATCCAGCCAAGAAGCCACTGTCCCCAGCATTTGGAAATCCTTTTCACCGCACCACTACACAAAGGAGGGAACTCTACTGACACATCTAACTGCATACCCATCGCCATTCTCTGCCAACTGTCCAAAATCCTTGAAAAATGCATTCACAAACAACATCTGAAACACCTAATCAACAAAAATCTTCTCACCCTACCCAACATGGCTTCAGACCCAATCATAGTGCTACCACTGCCCTCTTATCCTTCTTCCACACTGTAGCTGAAGCCAGAGACAAAAATATTCTCATATCTTCCCTCTTTCTTGACCTCTCCAAGGGTTTTGACACTGTCTCTTATTCCAAGCTAATTGCTAAATAAACTGATCTTAACCTGTCTGCTTCCACTATCCAGTGGTTCACTAGCTACCTCTCAAACAGGCACAATCATGATTGTGTGATGGCAATCTGCCTGTTCCCCTTTCCTACCTATCCAAACTGGAGTCCATCAAGGCTCTATTCTTGGTCCTCTCCTCTTCATTATCTTTACTAATCAACACTACTCCACTTGTACCACCTCATCCCTCATTCAATATGCAGACAACTCAACAGTCATCTCTTGCTCCAACAACATCTCCGACCTTCTTTCCATCACCCAAAACACTTTCTCATCTGTGGAACAACGGCTCACTAACCACCAACTTATTCTCAACCCCAAAAAGACAAAAGTCCTATTATTCCTTCCCAAATCTCTCTCCCACCAGAAATCCACTTTTACCATCTCATCTGCTGGCAACATCCTAATCAAAGCAGAACGACACACTGAAGTACTTGGTGTTATAATTGATGACCAGCTAAAATTTGACTTACGTGTATAACATTGCATAAAAAAAAAAAAAAACGACCAGAAATTGGGTACTCTTTCAGTTTTCAAAACTTTGGGTTCGATATTTACATAGTCGAAGTTTTGACCCTTCGACTATGCGATATAGACCCCATTTAAAGCTTGCCAAGGAAGTTCTCTGCCTGATATGCAAGGACAGTCTATTCTAGAAATGTAAGATAGCTTGAATTAGGAATCTGGTGCACCATCTGATGTTGTTGTTTTAATGGTGTAGAGGTTTTACATCTCAAGTAAGTGGTTGTTTGCTTTACCACTGTTTCTCTGTAAGTGCAAGAGTTCAAAGAGTGTTAGGTTGTGCATCACTATCGATTACTATACTGAGAACTGTGATTTAGTAAATAAAGATAATATAATCCACCAGTCAGAAAATGCACATATGTTAAGGATTTGTCTTTTAAGACTATCAAAAGGTTATAAGATTGATCAGTAAGTCTTGACTAGAAATACAAAAAAGAAAGCAGCATGTAAGAAACTGCCAATTGCTGGAACAAATACACTGCATTCTTACCAAATACCATTTGTGTTTGCATTTTTTCTTAATTAGACACAGTTTCAGTTGTGCCACTATGTAGCATCTTATGATGAAAAACACTTCCCTGATCCCCATCGATTTGATCCCACTCGTTGGCTGCGAGATGTAGGTATGAAGCACCATCCTTTTGGCTCAATACCCTTTGGATATGGAGTCCGTGCTTGTGTTGGACGCCGATTTGCAGAGCTGGAGATGCGCTTGGCACTTATAGGAGTAAGTCAGAAAATGCTTCCCCAGTATTATTTTCAGATTCTCTGTCTTGTTAAATTATGTTTTACAACAGTCATATGAAAGGTTCTGTTTATAATTCAGTCTTAAGCAGTGAATGTGTAGGAATGATGTGTGCTTTGAACTGGCTTACCAAGTAATTATTTACCTTTGTGAATGGCAAAATGTATTATTGAGTTTTAACTCCTCAATGGGAACTTGGTATGAATTCTGCTACTTATAGTTTTCCCAAACTGTGGATGAAATTATTTGATTTTTAGATTGTGCATACATAATTATAATTATTATTATTATTACTATGATTATTACTATCATCATCATGTAATGTAGAACAAAAACTTCTGACTCTCCACGTTGCATAAACAGTTTATTCAGAAAGAAAAGACAAACGGTGAGCGCTTTCGCGTATGCTATGATACGCTTCTTCAGACAGTATATTATTAAAAACAAGCAGCATATTTATAGGGAGGCTTAGCCAGAAAGCATATGTTTAATTGATTAATTATTCAATTTGCTGATAGTTTAATTAAAACTAATCATTCTCTATGAAGGGTTTTTTTAAAGCCACAGAACAAAATGCATACCAAAAGAGAAGTACTAAATACATTAAATACGTTGAATCATACATATATTAAAGCATGTTTTTAAAATCATTTAGATGTATATAAATTAATATTATAAGTTTATTGCATGTATCACCTTATATAGCGTTATGTAAGGTATATATTCGTCACTTCTTCTACCCTTTCAAGAAAATGATATTTGATGTATAATAAATAATAACCATAAATACTAATAATAAATATATATATATATAAATAGAAATAAATAAATAAATAAATAAATGAATATGCTTAAAATAAATATGTATAAGATAATATAAAAATGAAATAGGATTAAAAAACAAGACAATATATTTTGGTGTCAAGGAAATCTAGAATAACCTTTCTATTCTAAGCTTTAGTGCTAAAACATATACATCCAGCCATAATGTATGAGTATGTAAACATATAGATGTTAAATATTTCATAAACCAGCAAAAATTAGGAAAAATCTATTCATATATTTATTTATTTAATCATAAGTTATTATTATCCATCCATTTATATAAGTTAACCAAGTATCTACTTAATAAATAAATAAATAAGTGAATAAATAGATAAATAAATAGATAAATAGACAAATATATGGATATATATATATATATATATATATATAAAAACTTGTTTGAAACCACATTTCAATAATATTTTAACATGTTCAATAGGAAAAAATATCTTATACTGCTGGATGAAACAGAAGTATATAAATATAATATAAGAATAATATAGAAAATAATAAAAACATATATATTTTAGTATACCCCTAGAATAAAAAATAAAGAATATATGAACAGTGTATATGAATCATTATGCATAAGGTTATAAAATCATCTCCGATTATTAAGAAAGGATCTTATTGTAATATAATTGTTCAATCCTGGAGTGCAATGGCCTCTAAGTTTAAGGATCCATTTTAACTCATTTAACTCAATCAAATTTATATAGTCACCACCTCTAGCATTAGCTTCCACAGTTTGTAGTACTCTGAACACAAAAGTATGTGATGGATTAGATATTGTATGTTTAGCTAGAGCGTTTAATTCATTTTTCTTTTTAATATCGTATTGGTGATTATATATTCTATTTTTAAGTTTCCTTTTGGTGAGGCCTATGTAAAACACAGTACAGCGTATTTACAGTATTTACTTAGCCACCTGTGAGTGCTGTACTGCGTTTTACATAGGCCTCACCAAAAGGAAACTTAAAAATAGAATATATAATCACCAATACGATATTAAAAAGAAAAATGAATTAAACGCTCTAGCTAAACATACAATATCTAATCCATCACATACTTTTGTGTTCAGAGTACTACAAACTGTGGAAGCTAATGCTAGAGGTGGTGACTATATAAATTTGATTGAGTTAAAGGAGTTAAAATGGATCCTTAAACTTAGAGGCCATTGCACTCCAGGATTGAACAATTATATTACAATAAGATCCTTTCTTAATAATCGGAGATGATTTTATAACCTTATGCATAATGATTCATATACACTGTTCATATATTCTTTATTTTTTATTCTAGGGGTATACTAAAATATATATGTTTTTATTATTTTCTATATTATTCTTATATTATATTTATATACTTCTGTTTCATCCAGCAGTATAAGATATTTTTTCCTATTGAACATGTTAAAATATTATTGAAATGTGGTTTCAAACAAGTTTATATATATATATATCCATATATTTGTCTATTTATCTATTTATTTATCTATTTATTCACTTATTTATTTATTAAGTAGATACTTGGTTAACTTATATAAATGGATGGATAATAATAACTTATGATTAAATAAATAAATATATGAATTGATTTTTCCTAATTTTTTCTGGTTTATGAAATATTTAACATCTATATATTTACATACTCATACATTATGGCTGGATGTATATGTTTTAGCACTAAAGCTTAGAATAGAAAGGTTATTCTAGATTTCCTTGACACCAAAATATATTGTCTTGTTTTTTAATCCTATTTCATTTTTATATTATCTTATACATATTTATTTTAAGCATATTCATTTATTTATTTATTTATTTCTATTTATATATATATATATATATATATATATATATATATATATTTATTATTAGTATTTATGGTTATTATTTATTATACATCAAATATCATTTTCTTGAAAGGGTAGAAGAAGTGACGAATATATACCTTACATAACGCTATATAAGGTGATAAATGCAATAAACTTATAATATTAATTTATATACATCTAAATGATTTTAAAAACATGCTTTAATATATGTATGATTCAACGTATTTAATGTATTTAGTACTTCTCTTTTGGTATGCATTTTGTTCTGTGGTTTTAAAAAAACCCTTCATAGAGAATGATTAGTTTTAATTAAACTATCAGCAAATTGAATAATTAATCAATTAAACATATGCTTTCTGGCTAAGCCTCCCTATAAATATGCTGCTTGTTTTTAATAATATACTGTCTGAAGAAGCGTATCATAGCATACGCGAAAGCGCTCACCGTTTGTCTTTTCTTTCTGAATAAACTGTTTATGCAACGTGGAGAGTCAGAAGTTTTTGTTCTACATTTCATCGTTTGTTTTAACTTCAGACTCTTTAGCTGTTAGAGATCTGTTCCTGTTTTTTACTATCATCATCATCATCAAATATGCCCATTTAGAACTTGCAACTTGTGTTATAATGATTGCAAGTTCAAACGTGTTTGCAATTGAAAGTAAACAAAGTTCCTCAAGGTGGTACAGTCTGCCACCCCTGCAAAGATTCAGTTTTGCCAATCATATTCCATATTTTACAGATATTTATAGATGTGGCTAAAGTACATATTATCCAACATCTGCACTTGCATTTCACCTACTCTGAGGATCATTACTAAGGTATTTTGAAGCAAAACAGGTGTCTTGTTTGAATACTAATAATGATATGGTTTTTGTCTTTCCACTACATACACAGATCACAGAAGAATTTTCAAGTGGGTGGGGCATGAATGCCCTGACACTAGACTTTATGTGCATGGAGTCACCTTACTTGACTCTTAGTGGGTTGACTATGGTTTTGAAACAGTTCCTGTACCTCAGTACCGCAGAGCTACCTATTCATTACCCTAATAAACACTAAGGGGTTGTTGCTAGCAAAAAAAAAAAAAGAAATGTAAATAGGTTTACAATGGAAAAATCAGCAGCACTGGGCACAAAAGATTTGTAAAAAAACCTACTAGTCTTAGCACCCAGCAGATATCTGGTGAGGAGTAAGGCATCACCCCTAGGTTATTTGGGCATGATAAATGAAGGCATATTTTGTACAGATACTGAAAAAGGAACTCAGGGAAGTGCTCTAACAATGTTAACAGATGGCACTCACCTTTGCACAGGAAAGACTAAGGAAAGGTTTAGAACCTGAGTAGAAATGAATGCCCAACTGAGGCTAGTAACATAAAACAGCCATCTGTCTTTTTAACCTCATTTTTAAGTACAAAAACTGTGAAAGTCTGCATACACTTTCTGTTTCAAGAAAGCTGCCAATGGGTAGATAAAAAGAAGATGGGATGTCACTGGACGAAGTGTCACTGAATCTATCAATATGGCAAGTCTACTGTTATAGTCAAATGTTACTAGAACCCAAGAAATGTGGACACAGTATGGGTATCCTGCTATAACATGGACCTTGTTCCACCTAGAGGATCCTAGTCTACTGAAATTGAAATGCCATCTTGTGTTATACTGGAACAGCACCCCATAGTAGCACAAAGTGCCACACTAGAACTGCTATCATCAAAGTGGTGAAGAAATAGCTTTCAGGAAATGTCCAACAAGGGAGAGAAACAATGCCATGAATATATTTGGAAGGCTCCATCTAATTATGGTAAACATATTTACATAATGATCACAGTCTAATGTTGTCTGTTTCACAAGAATGTCACAATTCCATGTAGATGTTTGGGGTTATGCGATCAGGAGAAGGAAAATGAAACACCCCTGGGAAACAGCAGTTATTAAATATAAGACAGGGAAGAACCAGAGGTGTGTTGTCTCTTGCTTGTTGCCAAAGCTGTATAGAGCACAGTTTGATAACATTGCCTATTTAATATTATTTTATGGTGATCGAACATTAGTTGTGCAGGGATCTCTCTGTGTATTTTAGACCTGTGGTGGTGAGTGTACCTTCCTTTATGGCAGGTAAGGTGGTGTTAGTCTTGACCACACTAGGGGTACCCACTGTTTTTTAGATGATTGGGAATGGCATGACTCGCATCTAATGAGTTACAGCAGGAATATGTAAACAGTTATGTCTGTGTGATGGCTAATTTACTTGGTACTAGTCTGCTATGGTGGGAACATGGCACCCTTTAACCTAACGTGTGTGAGTGATTTTTATGTTTATATTGTTGTATGTAAAATACCAGTCAGACAAAGTATGAAGTGTTGGAATTAAATGAGATTAGTCAGACTCCACCATTAACACTAAAAGTGGGTTTATACCATAGAATTCTACTTGGCAGAGACAATAAATTTGACTGTGCTCCTCAGAATTTATTATAAGCCCATAAGAAGACAATATTAATTCAGTCAATTAACTTAAAGTGACTCAAAAAGACAAGTTAGAAGGAGTAAGGTCACTGTGCTGGTGATTAATGCTGGGAACATTAGTAATAAAGTATGTTTTTTGCATTGACCACTGCTACAGTAGCCGTAGCTATATGGATTATGTCCTGCCAAGGATATAACAGCTGGCCAGCTTCCAAAGCTTCAGGACACCATCTATGCAACTAAAGTGTCACACAGCTCAAGGTGGGTTGACTAAAAGACAAGTTTGAGGGAAATGGTCTTCACAGTTTTACTGCTGCTGAAGAGAATGCTCCTCTAAGCTTTCAAAAATTAACAATTGGCTCGTGCTTTACTTTGCTGGAAGCATAAGTTCCCCTTGGTGAAAAAAAAAAAAACTTCCATTTTCTTAAATTTTGTTGATGTTTTATTACTTTCCTCTTACGGAAAGTTCTTTTAAAGCTATGCGTGTTGTTATTTAATGGAGTGTCTTTAAACTGTAATATTTTTTAAATGGTGTACTCATTTCTATTTGTCAGTTTAAAAGTAGTGTAATCTAACTGAAAATATAATTTCTGTGGAGAAATTCTGTTTATTTTTCCATTGTGGAGCTACCATGATGTTTTAAGTGCTTTTTGCTGTGCTTTTCCTGACAAAAAAAGTATTTTTGTGGACTAATAGTTTTACCACCATTTGCTGCTTGTCTGCCTGTTAAAGAGGCACCGTTTCTGGCTTGACCATGGAACAAACTACCTTTCCCATGGTCAGTCCTTCTTCCAGCCAAAAAAAAAAAAGCAAGCAACCTTTGCCACCAGACCAGGTTAGAAATTTGCCTCAGCTATTAGTAGGTGACTCTGCTGTGGCCATTTGTTGTACCTCAGACCACTCATCTTTTTCCCCAGATCCCTCTGGTGTAGTACTTGCAGCCACTATGGACCAGGGGTTAACCACATCCTCTCTGGCTTTTGCCCCCTCACTGGGCAAAGAAGAGCCACTCTTGTTGGCCCTAGGAGAGGGAAAAGGGAATAATTCTCTGTTCTATCTGAATGCTGTGCCCATCCCTGGGTAAGCAGCTGCTGCCATTACTAACATGTTTGGTCCAATTATTCCTGTTAAAAAGAAACAGAAAATCAAAAATGCATCTATTCCTCAAATTTCCTTAAACAGGAGCTGTTTAATGGTACTGGCTCAGGATTTAATTCAGGCTGTTGATCCTTCTTGTAAAGTAGTTTTTGGTAAAAGAAAGAGGGATTCTTCTTTTCCTGAAGAGAGTCAAGATTCTGAATCTTAACAGAAAGATGCAGGGATGGATTTGGGGCTTTTTCCTTAGATTTCTGATTCAGACTCAGTGGAGATCTTAATTTTGATACCTCCTGTTGGGGTTTCTCTTTCTCCGAGACTTTTGCTAGAATGTCATGGTGTTTTTCAGTGGGAGAACACTGAGGTTTGTCAATTCCTCAGAATATATTATCAGTTGTTACAGAAGGATTTTCGAGAACATATACCCATTCCTCCCACCCTGTCTGCTGTAGAGGATGTATGTTTTTCTCTCTGCAATTTTCCTGACAGTCACACAGCTGTCCCTAAAAGGTCAGATATGATGTATAAAGTTCCTCAGTGTTTTACTTTTGTATACAGTATTCCCAAACCAAACTAAGCAGCTATATCCTTAGTTGATGCCACCACTGCTGCTAAGCACTTACTTAATTCCAACCCTACTCCTTCTAATAAGGACATAAAAGATACTTATCATCACATCCTTATTCATTCAGATTCCAGATGCTTCTTAAGGTTTTGTTTGCCTGTATCATATTACCAGTTCTTCGCCTTAACCTTTGGACTATCCACTGCACTAAGAGTGTTCACAAAGTGTCTAGCTCCTATTGTAGCTCATTGCAAGCTACAGGTTATTCACAATTTTCCAAATTTAGATGACTTGCTTATCTCTGCAGAGTCTTTTTCAAGCTGTTAGAAATTTCTCTATTAGGTGAGAGATCTCTTGCAAAAACTGAGATTACAAAAGAACATTCAAAAGTCTTTCTTGACTCCATCACACAAGGCAGTAGCAACTCTCTTGCTCCATTCCTGTTGTTTTTTTGGAGTGTTTTATGATAGGGGTGTGGCCATATGTTTTTTTTGTTTGTTTCTAGTGTGACATCTGCACAATACCTCACCGGACTGCCAACAATTAAATGACATTCCTTACTATTCTGGATCAGTAACTAAGGAGCTTCAATCCTCACTACTGACTCCAGTATGAGACTGTCACTTAAACATAAGTATTATTTCACACAATTTTCCCTTAAGAGAACAAAAGGAACATGCTATATCTTCTGGTTGTGGACTATATATCTGTCTACCCAAATGTATTTTCTTATTACACACTTCACAGCAAAGTGCCCCAGTTTAAGACCTCTGATACACTCACACTCAAAGTAAATTTAAATCTCACACATCCAAACACTTCTGTGAAAATCTGACACAGATTTCCATCTTTGTCTCTTTCTCAAAATAATATAGTTATATTGCTACCAATCAGAGGCTCTTCATGCCCTTCTAAAGGGGTGTCCAGTTATGAAAATTAATTATCAAAATAAATGATAGCTATGACCAGAACAGCCAGGCTTTTGAGGTGACCTGGGGAGTATCAGATAGGTAGAAGCTCTCTCTAATCTCTAAAAGAAAACACTGGTTTTCAGCCACAGTGTTAAGTAATGAAAAACATTTAATAATAAGTAAAAGGATTACAAGATTGTAAAACCAGTAGCTCTCAATAAACACTAGAATTCAATCATCAGAAATATAAAATCAAACTGCAGGATAGGAGTCTGTTATTCTAGAAAAACTCTGTCTTAATAACTAAGCTTTCCTGATCTAACTAAAGAATACTGTCCCTGATCTACTCTAAGATATAATAGCAAAGCCAATGCAAGTTGACCGTTTTTTGATGATTTCTCTTTTCTTGGTGTCCACTGACTGCTCAGTACTTGACAAATTGCTCAGCATTTGACAAACTGCAGTCTCAGCTGTCTAATTTCAAAATATAACAGTCAGCTGTTTAAAAAATATAGTTTTCTGTCACTCATCTGTTTAAATAATATTGTAGCAACCAGGAACATTCTAATGGCATCACTCACTGTTTAGCTGATTCTCCACATTTTGCACTTTAGAATGCCCCTCTCAAACATGCACAGTTAGAAATGTATCAGATTCTTTAAACATTCTGTTTAAACAGGAAAATAATCAACATTTTAAAATTAATTTACATTATCACAATTAGGTAGGCTGGCATACAATACAAGTTAATCTGAGAGTATGCACACATTTCACGACAGACATACTAACACAGATTATAGTGTTTTCATATTCTTCACATTTCTCCCCCTCTTATGACTCAAAAAAGGCTTTCAAGTGACCCTTGAAAAACAACACTTGGGAAAAATGGGTCTACCTGAGAATTTTACCTACTCCTCTCCTGAACAATCCATCTGCATTGGCATTATTAACCCCACTGCAATGCTCTATGGTCATATAATATGCTTGTAATCCTAGACTCCACCTCATACCATCCTTCTTGGCATTAGCATTACAGGGCAAGCCCAAGGGCTGTTGGAGTTTTGGATTACCCCCAGTTCTAGCATTTCCCTTATTTCTTTTTTCAGAGTCTGCTTCACTGTCTCAGGTACTCTATAGGGAACCTGCTTAATAGGTTTTTGCAGCCCTGTGTGGGGTTGCAACAAGTTAGTACACCCTGGTTTCTCTGTAAACGTATCCCCAAATTCCTGCAATACCATTTTTATCCCCTGGACTTGATTAGGAGTTAACTGCAGTGATATGGCGATCTTTTCCACAGAGGTGTCGATCCTAGCTTCAACCAAAAGATTGGTTACCATATCCCTCTCAGAGTCTTCCTGCTACCCATTACAAATGCTCAGTACTATGGCCTCACTGTCGTGATAAGGTTTCATTATATTCACATGGGGCATTTTGTGCCCTTGTCTCCTACCTACCAAATTTACCATATAGTTCGCATCATTGATTTTCCTCACTATCCCAAAGGGTCCCTCCCAAGCTGCTTGTAACTTTTTATGTTTAACAGGAACACGCACCATCACCTTCTGTCCCTCAGAATACACTTGAGCCTGAGCATTCCTGTCATACCACACCATCTTTTGTTGTTGAGCCACTGCTAAGTTCTCTTGAGCTAAATCCATGAAGTCGTTAAGTCTTGTCAGAAAGTTGAGAACATAAGCCACAACAGACTCTTTGTGAGATTCACTCTCACTTTCCCACTCTTCTGGAATCAGATTTAAAGGCCCCTCACCCTATGCCAGTATAACAACTCAGGGTGAAAAACCTGTAGATTCCTGCAGCACATCCCTATACACAAATAACAAATGGGGCAAATACTTGTCCCACTCCCTTTTGAACTGGACTGCAAATGCCCATATCACAGTCTTCAATGTAGAGTTTAACCTCTCCACAAGCCCATAGGTCTGGGGAGGGTAGAGGGTGGTCTTTAGATGTTTTACCCCACAATGGTTCCATAGACAAGTCAGCAGGTCTAACATGAAGTTAGCACATCAGTCAGTCAGTATTTCCTGTGGAAAACCTACTCTGCTAAAGGTTTCTATCAAAACATTTGCCATCTTCTCTGCCTTGATAGATGACAAAGACACCACCTCAGGCTATCTTGTAGCATAATCTACTACCACCAAGATGTATTTCTTTCCTGAAGAACTTGGAGTACTCAGGGGTCCCATAATATCCAAGGCCACTCTCTGAAATGGCTCTTCAATAACAGGCAAAGGCATTAGCAGAGCCTTAACCTTGTCCCCTGCTTTACCAACTTTCTGGCACTGTTCAGAAGTCCTACAATGTCCTACCACATCCTGCATAATCCAAGGCCAATAGAAATTTTGCATAATATGTCTCTTAGTACGTCTTATGCCCATATGACCCAAGAAAGGAATGTCATGTGCTATGGATAAGAGTGGCAGACGGTAAGCTTTAGGCACTACCAACTGCTGTATGACTTACCCTTCTAGCCCACCTCCAGGAGTCCATTATCTATACAACAAACCTTTGGTCCAGTTTACAGACTCCCCTCTTTCTTGAGCTTCAGGGGCCTCCTTAGCCATCTCCATCAATTTTTGTAAGATAGGATCCATAAGTTGAGCCTGTCTCAGTTCCACCTTCATGACCTTCCCCAACTCCCATTCCACAGGAAGCCTAGTCACTTCCAAGAGCTGTGCCTCATTGTCACTTGGGGTACCACCACTCACCTTCATATTTGTAGTCACCATGTCCAAGGGAACATCAGTACCCAGCAGCAGCTGTGGCTCACATTTAGACTTGCTGCTACCAGATAGCACCTTCTCTGAAACAGCCAGCACACCAGTTCCAGGTTCAGGTATGAGATTTTTCTGGGTCTCTCCCAGACTACTGGATCTACATGCCTTTTTTCAAGACTGACTGTGTGCCACTGCATGTACATAAGGTACTGTATCATCAAAGTCATTCCCTATCAGGACACCTGCAGGAATATCCTTGAATAAACTTACTTGCTTGCACCCACTTCCACCCTTCCAGTCAAGATGAACCCTAGCCAAAGGTATATGGAACAGAGTTCGTCCCAGCACTTTGACTTTAGTGGACTGCCCAAGCAAGTACTGCTCTTCTCTAACCACTGCAGGCCTCACAATGGTTACTTCAGAAGATGTGTCCATCTTAGCAGTTACCTGTTTACTATCTACTAAGATTGAATATAATTTTGGTGATAATTTGGCACCACAGTTGTTTCTAAACAACTTACTACTAGGAGTTTGTCATCACCACTTGCTGGCTTCCTCACTTTCTGTTTCTTGCCTTGCCGTAATGGACATTTGACTGCTATTTGCCCCCTCTGGTTACACTTGAAACATTTAATGTCTAACACTGAACTTGGATTAGCAGTTTCTCCCATTACTGGTGTACTCTGGTGGAGTGGTTTAGACTGCCCCCCATGGGTTCCATTATGTCCATGTACAACACTGGGTATCCCTCTGCTATGCAGTGGTGCTCTGTTTGCCAAGTAGATATCCCCTTTTCTCCCCAATTCCTCTGCAGAGTTGCACTCACAGTCTGCTAACCAGAATCTCATGTCATCAGTACTGAGGGCTTATTCCCTCACCAAAGGGTCTGTCAGCCTCTCAAAAGAGGTGACTTGACAACCACTCACCCATATGCAGAAGTAAGTACTTAAGTCAACAGTGTAGTCACATACACTTTCATCTGCCTTGCATCTTTGTTCATGAAACATTTTCCTGTAAGTTCCAGGTGTAAGTTTGAAACAGCCAAGCAAGCAACATTTCACTTTTTCATAATTCAGACAATCTGCATCATTTAACTTTGCTACAACCTGAACAGTTTTACCATGGAGTAAGGGAGTTGGGAGCCAAACCAGAGCTCACAGTCAACATCATATTGTCTACATACTCTCTCAAAAATATGAATAAAACTATCAAAGTCATCCCCATCCCTGTACTGAGGAAACAGTTACTGACCTTTTCAGCTTCTGGAGTCCAGTTATTCCCTTCTCCATTACCTGCATAATCCTCTTGAAGGGTAAGAAGGTCCACTTCATGCTGGCACTGTCTCTCATTTTCCTTGGCTTCTAAATGTCTGACCTCCAGTTCATGTTGACACTGTCTCTCCTCAGTCTCTAGACCTCACATTCTCCCCCTTTCTTCAGCCTCCAGATTTTGGTCTTCCAG
Organism: Protopterus annectens; assembly: GCF_019279795.1. Classification (NCBI taxonomy): domain Eukaryota; kingdom Metazoa; phylum Chordata; order Ceratodontiformes; family Protopteridae; genus Protopterus; species Protopterus annectens. The sequence continues at coordinate 1,366,833,109 of NC_056732.1, read as the reverse complement.
GTGCAGTCTCTCCTCAGTCTTCATAGACTGGGCTTCCAGGTATAGTCTTTCCAAATCCAGATGTATTCTCAGGCCCTCTGAAGAAAATGCGGACTGTCCCATCTCGGCATGCTGCACATCACCAACTCCAAACTGGATATCCTTCAAACAGCTGGTCTAAGCTGTGGCTGCAGCCAAGGCTGAAATAATTGCTTCCTTGGTCAGGTTGGCATGCACTAATCCTCTAGCTTCACACTACTTAGCCAACTGGATTTTTGTCAGCTTGCTAAAATCTTCTGCTGACATCATTGTCTGCTGTCCCTGACTAACTAAAAAAATAAATAAAACTGTGGTGGATTGAAATTCTAAATGTTTACCTTGTGGCTGTTAAGCACACCTTCATGACAACTACCCACAAGCTACTCAAATCCAATTAAAAATCCTACACCACTGACACCAATTAATGTGATGTCCTGTCAATACCTTACTGGATTGCCAACAATTAAATTACGTCCCTTACTATCCTGGGTCAGTAAATAAGGACCTGCAATCTCACAATTTTCCCCTAAGAGCACAAAAGGAACATGCTCTATTTTCTGGGACAGGAATACATATCTCTGTCCACCCAAATGTATTTTCTTATTATACATTTCAGAGCACATTTTCCCAGTTTAAGACCTCTGATACACTCACACTCAACGTAACTTAAAATCTCACACATCCAAATACTTCTCGGAAAACCTGACACAGATTTCCAGCTGTGTCTCTTTCTCAAAATAATACAATAACACTGCCACCAAATAGAGGGTCTTTATGCCTTTCTAAAGGGGTATCCAGTTATGAAAAATAATTATCAAAATAAATGATAGCTATGACCAGCACAGCCAGACCTTTGAGGTGACCTGGGGAGTATCAAACAGGTAGAAGCACTCTCTAATCTCTAAAGAAAAATACTGGTTTCCAGCCAAAATGTAAAGTAATGAAAACATTTAATAATAAGTAAAATTATTACATAAATTATAAAATCAAAACTCTCATTAAGCACTAAAATGCAATTCCAGAAACGTAAAAACAAACTTCAGGATAGGAGTCCATTATTCTAGAAAAACTCTTGTCTTAATAATTAAGCTTTCCTGATCTAACCAAAGAATACTGTCCCTGATCTATTCTAAGATATAATAGCAAGACCAAGACAAGCTTAGACTTTTTTTATGAGTTCTCTTTTCTTGGTATCCACTGAATGCTCAGTACTTGACAAATTGCAGTTTTAGCTGTCTAATTTCAAAATATAACAGACAGCTGTTTAAAAAAATATTTTTCTGTCAATCAGCAGTTTAAATGATCTCTTAGCAACCAGGAACATTTTAATGACATCATTCAATGTTCAGACGATTCTCCACAGTTTGTACTTTAGAATGTCCCTCTCAAACAGAAATGTATCAAAGCAGTGACAGATTCTTTAAACATTTTGTTTAAACAGGAAAATACTCAACATTTTAAGACTTATTTACATTTTCACAATTAGGCATTCTGGCATACAATACAAGTTAATCTGAGAATATGCACAAATCTCCTGCCAGGCGTGCTAACACAGATGACAGTCCCCCAGATTCTCAAAAGCTTGCATGGAGTGCAAGAATGGTGCAGAAGCTCAAGTAGGCAATATATTTGCTGTGCGATCCAGGAACAGCCTGCAGGGGTGTGCACGAGCGCTCCCGCACTAATCTTGCACAGCCTAAGCCATGGTATGCAAATCACCCCATTTGCAGGTGAAATCCATGCAAATGAGGTGATTCTGCAATCCAGGAAGTTTACAACAGTCCATGCAAGACTAGTGTTATCTGTAAAAATGCACCCGGTTAGTAACCGAGTAAATTTCTGCAAAATCCAAAACAAAGCTATGACATCTCCAAATAAAGGCTGCATATCACTGAGAAAGCATGACAATGGCCAAGTATAAGGCCATTGGCATTGCAAACAATACAAAATTTAAAAAATCAACTTTTATTTTTTTTAACCGAGCTCGGCTGTTCAGGCATAGGGCAGCAGTGTGCAAATGGGATCTGGGGGGGAGATAAGAAAATAAACCTAAAATAAGCATTCTAACTAAAATCAGTATTCTGCCATGCAAGTCAATGGCAGGCAAAAGGCAACCTGGCCAGTAAGTAGTGGTTGCTAAGGGGGGAATCTCAGTGTGACACATATAACTATGCATTAGCAGGCAACCCTATGCAAATGAGGGGAAGGTTAGTGAATCCCAGTTTTCCCCAGCATGTGAGTCAGGTCCCAACAGTGTAAGAGTATGAATAGCTGTGTGCAAGCATAGGAGGTAGGTGACATTATGGGGGGGTGTCAGGCATACTGTAAGTGGATTGGAGCCCAGTGGCACGGGTTTGCTCCTAACTTAGCACAGCTAAGCTAGGTGGTGTGTCTAAACCTGCCTAGCAGTCTTTACAAAGTGTAAGCGGGTGTGCATGCTGCGCACTAGGTTTTACAGGAAAAAAAAGAGGTTAAACCAGGAAATAGCAGCACTGTGCACATTTGAGCACTCTGTTTGTGCGCCGTGCACACAGGCTTAAACAGAAAGGCAATGGGAAGGGGAAAACAGCAGTAGAAAGGTAATCAGGAGTACTAGCTTAGCTGCCAGGTGAAATGTATCAGAACCAGCCAATTACACAGGCAGCAGACTAGCCCAGCCCAGAACACTGCTATAAACTATGCAAACACCTTCCCCTCTGGTTTTTCCCACACTCTATACCACCGGTGTATACAAGTGGGGACATTTTAACAAACAAACCTACAAAATGAGAAGGGCTGCAGCAGGCAACATAGAACAACATGTGCAAGAGGCTGAGGGTGGTTAGGATGTGAATGCTGCCAAGTAACCCGCAGTGAGGAGATGGAGAAGAGTGTACAGACCCAGGGTACCCTACCAGGGATTACATGAGCTGGAGATAGTGGAGCACTATAGGGTAGACAGAGACCTCCTACAGCAAATTGTTGAGCTGTGCCAGCCACACCTGACACACCAAACTGACTGAGGGGAACCAATCCCAGTGGATACCAAGGTATGTGTAGGCCAAGGTATACTAGCCGCAGGTACCTCCCAAAGCACAGCTGGGGATATCATGGGGATCTCACAGGCATCAGCATCCAGAGTATTCCACCAGTTCCTGGATGCCATGTCATCACATGCCAGTGACCACGTATATTTCCTCAACACCCGTGAGGTGTTGACCAGCAATATATGTCTCTTCCACCAAATAGCAGAATACCCTGGGGTAGTGGGTGCTATAGGCTACATGCACATATGCATCAAAGCATCATCCGGCGAGCAGGGTAGGACCTACATCAACCGCAGGGGCATCCCCTCCATCAACTGCCAGGTTGTATGTGATGCCCAGGGCATTATAATGAATGTGTGTGCTGGCTGCCCTGGAAGCTATGACGATTCCCACATATGGCATCTGACACAGCTGTACCAGAGATTTGCCAGTGGGGAGATCCCCTGTGGTCACCTAGTGTAGGATGCTAGGTACACAATGGAGCTGTGGCTGATGACACCCATTAGAAACGCACACACACCTGAACAACAACTCCATAATGAGGCACACGCACAGGCCAGACATATAATATAGCATATGTTTGGGATGCTGAGGTAACGGTTCCTGTGTCTGCACACATCCGGTGGAGCCTTGCAGTATTCACCAGCTACATGTACCCAAATTGTTATGGTATGTGCTATGCTACACAGTATGATCCTGTGGAAACAGCTGCAGCAGGAACAGCATGGGGCAGGGCCACACAGCCCCCCACCAATGCTAAGGCTTGCACAGAGTGACCTGGAGGAGGAACAGCCTGAGCCTGCCCCAGTAGGCAGAAGGAGGCATGCCCAGTATGCCCTGGCCTTGGCAAAGCTGCAACTCATAGCACATGCATTGACATAGTAGGGACCCAGGGAATGATACCTCTCTCTGACTCGCATATACAGTAAAAGGGATACCAAACATAACACTACCTCTGCTCAACCATGTATCGGGAGTGTACTATGTGCATCCAACATAGGCAGCCCTCCAGCACCATCTGCAAGTCTGTCACACCCTCAAAGTAAGACAATCAACCTACCAATTGCCAAATGGAGTAGAATGTGTTGTTACCTGTAGCTGTGGTATGGATGTGAGCATGCAAGGGAATTGGATGGCTGAATGTTATGGCAGCAGACAGTAGACACCCATAGTGGCACCATGACATCTGTAACACATACTGAAGTCACCATAGTAGCCAGTACTATACAGGGTGACAAAACCCACTGCAGGAAATCTGCTGACTGACATGTGTGTCCATATGACCCACACATGCCAGTCAGAATGATTCACATACCCGACAGTCTTAGCCAGCAGGGCATGTGTAGACAAACCCAAACCAAGCCTGTGCCATGGCCCCAGAATGATGGCTATGGTTAACCTCCCCCCCAGGCCTACACAGACAGACCACAGCAGGCAGGCAGTGGGATGTTAGTTCTGAAGGGTAGGAAGTCAGACAATAATATGCAGGGCAACCAAAGCCACAATCTGTAGTACACTGGTATGCCTCTAGTCAGCATGATAGTTAGCAATACAGAATGAAATGGAGTACCTGACATACCAGTAGAGTCATAGCAAATGTGTACAAGTGTCATGTGTGCCCCCCACATCCTGCATAGTAATATAATAACAGTCAGGTGTGCCCCTCCAACCCTGTGTAGAAATGTAGAAATAGTCAGGTGTGCCCCCCCAATCCTGCATAGTAATTTAGTAACAGTCAGGCGTGCCCCCCCCAACCCTGTGTAGAAATGTAGAAATAGTCAGGTGTGCCCCCCCATCCTACATAGTAATGTAATAACAGTCAGGTGTGCCCCCCAACCCTGTGTAGAAATGTAAAAATAGTCAGGTGTGCCCCCCCATCCTATATAGTAATGTAATAGCAGTTAGGTGTGCCCCCCACTCCTGTGTAGAAATGTAGAAATAGTCAGGTGTGCCACCCCATTCTACATATCAATATAAGAACAGTCAGGTGTGCCCCCCAACCCTGTGTAGAAATAGTCAGGTGTGCCCCCCATCCTACATAGTAATGTAATAACAGTCAGGTGTCCCCCACTCCTGTGTAGAAATGTAGAAATAGTAAGGTGTGCTCCCCCATCCTACATAGTAATGTAATAAAAGTCAGGTGTGCCACTCCCAACCCTGTGTAGAAATGTAGAAATAGTCAGGTGTGCCCCCATTCTAAATAGTAATGTAATAACAGTCAGGTATGCCCCCCACTCCTGTGTAGAAATGTCGAAACAGTCTGGTGTGCACCCCCATGCTATGCAGAAATGTAGTAACAGTCGAAGCCAAATGAGATATATTTGGCAGTTGCAGCTGTTAGTGCAGACACTCATCAGTATGCACCACTCATGCCTTGCACACACAGTGGATAGGAATACAGACATATATGTCAGGACAACACACTAGAATAAGCCAAAGGTAGAAGTACATAGATGTGTGGAAGAGGGGACTGTGACAAGGAACCATCCAGACCTGTTCCACCCAGCACACAGCCAAAGGGACCCAAACACATGAGGTGCTGATGTCACTCACTGCAGATACTAGCCATCAGTATCTGTCAGCATTACAGACTATGTGGTGCACATGCCAGCTGTGCAACATGACTGTACAGGGAAGTAGTCATCTAGCAGCTGTATACACGTACCTGTGACATATAACCCTTTGTGTGCCCTCATGTGGTGTGTAAACCCCTAGATGAATGGGTTATGGCCTATGAACACACCACACTCCCCATAGCCCTACTATGACAAGCCTGCTGTGGTCATCCAATATGAAATACACCTTTGGGAGAGTCGTAGCCCAGTAATCTCCATGGCGTGTCCCATAACTGTTTACTGCTGTAGTGTGATAAACTAGTTAGGTAGGAGTTCTAACCCCAGTCTTGGCAATTGTGTGTTAGTGTGCTTGTCTGACTGTGTAGAAAGCAATGCTTTTTAGGGTACTCACACTCCTTTCAATTCATATATTCAACTTTGGCAAGGCTGCTGATGTCACCCACCTAGAAATGCACCTTTTTGAAGTTTGCAACCTAGTAATCTCCGTAGCATGTCCTGCAACTTCGTACTGCTGTAGTGTGATAAAGTGGTTAGGTAGGAGTTCTAACCCAAGACTTGAAAACTGTGTGTGTCTCACTGCATAGAGATCAATGCTTTTTAGGGTACTCACACTTCTTACAATTCATATACTCAACTTTGGCAAGGCTGCTGATGTCACCCACCTAGAAATACACCTCTGGGACGATTGTAGCCCAGTGATCTCTGTAGAGTGTCATGTAACTGCATACTGATGTAGTATGCTAAAGTAGTTAGGTAGTTGTTCCAGTCTAAGAAATGGCAAGTGTGTGTGTGTGTGTGTGTGTGTGTGTGTGTGTGTGTGTGTGTGTGTGTGTGTGTGTGTGTGTGCGTCTGTCTGTCTGTCTATCTGACCCTGTCTGTGTAGATAGCAATGCGTTGTAGGGAACTCACACCCCTTACAATTCATATACTCAACTTTGGCAAGGCTGCTGATGTCACCCACCTAGAAATACACCTCTGGGAAGATTGTAGCACAGTGATCTCTGTAGAGTGTCATGTAACTGCGTACTGATGTAGTATGCTAAAGTAGTTAGGTAGTTGTTCCAGTCCAAGAAATGGCAAGTGTGTGTGTGTGTGTGTGTGTGTGTGTGTGTGTGTGTGTGTGTGTGTGTGTGTGTGTGTGTGTGTGTGTGTGTGTCTGTCTATCTGACCCTGTCTGTGTAGAGAGCAATGCGTTGTCGGGAACTCACACCCCTTACAATTCATATACTCAACTTTGGCAAGGCTGCTGATGTCACCCACCTAGAAATACACCTCTGGTAAGGATTTAGCCCAGTAATCGCCGAAGCATGCCCTGTAACTGTGTAGTGTGATAAAGTAGTTAGGTAGGAGTTCTGACCCCAGACTTGGCAACTGTGTAAGTTTGTGTGTGCATGTCTGCCTGACTATGTAGAGAGCGATACTTTTTAGGATACTTACATTCCTTACAATTCATATACTCAACTTTGGCAAGGCTGCTGAGATCACCCACCTAGAAATACACCTCTGGGAAGATTGTAGCCCAGTGATCTCCATAACGCGTCCTATAACAGTGTACTGTTGTACTGTGATAAATTAGTTAGATAGTTGTTCCAATCCAAGACATGGCAATTGTGTGTGTGTGTGTGTGTGTGTGTGTGTGTGTGTGTGTGTGTGTGTGTGTGTGTGTGTGTGTGTGTGTGTGTCTGTCTGACCCTGTCTGTGTAGACACCAATGCTTTTTAGGGTACTCACACTCCTTACAATTCATATACTCAACTTTGGCAAGGTTGCTGATGTCACCCACCTAGAAATACACCTCTGGGAAAGTTGTAGCCGAGTAGTCTCTGTAGCCCGTCCTGTAACTGCTGTAGTGAGATGTAGAACTGTGGTAGGATCCCATCCCCACCCAAGGCAGTTTTGGATGTTTTGTGTATGTTTCAATGTCTGTGTATGGAGCAATGCATTATAGGCTACTCACACTCAGTACATGTCAATTGCCTACTTTTGCAATCATACTGATGTAATTCATTGTGAAATGCACCTTTGGGGAAGGAGCTCTCTAGTAATCCCCGTGGTGCATCCTATAACAACGCCATGCTGTAGTGTGGTATAGACCTCTGTTAGGGGTTCTATACCCACACATATTGGCTGTGGATGTTTTGTGTGTGTCTCACTGTTTGTGTAGGGAGCGATGCATTTTAGGCTAGTCACACTCACTACAATTTGAATGTCCTACTTTGGCAATCCTGCTGATGTCATCCAATGTGATATACACCTTTGGGGAAAAAGTGCTCCAATAATCTTCGTGGTGCGTATTAAAACTGCATAGTGCTGTAATGTAATAAACTAGTTAGGTAGGGGTTCTACTCCCAGACATGGCAGCTGTTTGTGTGTGTGTGTGTGTGTGTGTGTGTGTGTGTGTGTGTGTGTGTGTGTGTGTGTGTGTGTGTGTGTGTGTGTGTGTGTATGTGTGTGTGTGTGTGTGTGTGTGTGTGTGTGTGCCTTTGTAACACGTATCCTGTGTGGAGGTGGTTGTGAGTGTGTGACACCTGTGGAGCATGGTTTGCATATTTCTTATATGTTGGCCCTACTATATATCACAATGTCCACCATATAGGGATAATAGATGTGAAATAGCTGAGAGGCTGGGGTGCAAAGCCATAACCATACATGTGACATCAAGGCCAGGCAATCACAGTTAGCAACACCAGTATTACCCAAAGCACACTCTCAAACCATGTCTCATACACACACACACACACACACACACACACACACACACACACACACACACACACACACACACACACACACACACACACACACACACACACACACATATGCCTAGGCAACAGCCAATATGTGGGTAGTACACTGCATATTGCCACTGATAGTAACTATGGGGTGATAACTGTGGGCTACGAGGACATGGCACCCTGTCTATCTGTCCAATATGCACATACATGCAGACAGTGCACCTTCCCCATGTTCCCCAAATGACACCAAAAACACCTATGGTGCCATCACATGTGACCCACAAAGGACATACCAAGCCTGACAACATGCCCTGTATTGACAGATGCCACTGACACCAGGGAATGTTGTTAGCATGCTATCAATGTAGGTGCAGGGTAAACCTGCTGCCCATTATCAGTTCCCACCACAGTTGGGCAAGACTGGAACATCTGATGATAATATGTGTTCACAACATGGGCCAGACACCCCAGGTACAGTTCCACATATCACTGTACATGCATGTGGGAGGTGTGCACATCCCAGACACTGTCCATGTCATGTACTAAGGAACACATAAATGGCAAGCGATGCACAGCATTGGCCACACACAATAGTCACCCAGGTGACTGGATGGGGGATACAATACCCACCTGTGTGGGCAAATGCCAAAACTACAGCCCTGAACCTCAATGCAGACCATCGTCATGTGGCCTGATGCTAAGGTATACCCATCGCCTAGCCTTGTACAGCCATCTGGCACAGTTGACCACCACACACCCATGCAGACATGCACCCATGCATGTCAGTACTGGCACCCTATGTGTTTGTGTGTGTGTTGTATGGTGCGTATGTTCACATCCACACTCCCTACAACTCCCATGGGCATACTGAAGCATGATGTCTGATGTCAGACACCTCCCAATACCCTTTGCCCATACAACCCCCATATGACCCGTGTGGTGCATGTGATACCTGGACACTGATGTGTTGTGGCAATCCCACTACTGATGAGTTGTACTCCTGGCCCTGCCAAGTGTGTCAATGTGTGTGTGTCCCTGTGAGAGTGTGGCTGTGTTGATGCTGACACCTGCTCATGTGGACAGGCACGTATATGTCACCTACCATATAGCTACCATATCCTTGTTGCAGATGTCAGTCACCATCACATATATGTTCTGAGGGCTCCCCAACAGGTAACCCATGTGGCACATCCAGTAACTGCATAGAACTGTGATAGCATTACATATTTATCAGGGGTTTGATACCCTGTGCTGGTAGGTGTGCGGCACAAACATGCTGAGGTTTGACTCTCCCACCACTCCCTGACTTGTCTTTGCCTCTGTCTGCCTCTCCCACTCCCTCTCTCATGGATGTGGAGACCTACACCTGCTTTGCTTGGCAGCAGCATGTGTATTTTAAGTGATGCTCATGATCAGCTGATGGCCTCTGCATGAATTGCAGCCCTCCCCTAGCTGATTGCATGTGGAACAACTGTGGTAACATTCCCATAGCCAATTGCATGGAAACACACTCCAATATCTAGGAATATCATGTTGGCGTTGGCCCTTTTCATTCACTGAGAACAGGAATTAGATCTGTTGTTTGGTAAACAGCATCTCAGATGGATTGTGGATTTACCTCTAACAACATATACTGTGGAAAAGCAGCAATACACAGGAGGGGGATGTGCCTGACCTGACTACAGACTGTAAGTGCTGCTATACTGCATTTGGAGTACTGCTGGTTTAACAGTGTGTGTGTGGATATAACTGTCCTACATGTCTCAATATCTGTCATGTCAGTTCCATATTTATGAGGAATCCCCATCTGCAGGGTCATCTGCAGACAGGGCAGTGTGTTGTACCTTTGGTTTCATGTGTTACCAATGGAGCATCTATCTGTGGACTGCAGAAGGTAGTGTGAGGATTGCAGTCTGTAGATGGTGAAAGCAGTGACAGTTACTGGCTTCTTATCCCTCATAGGACATATGTTGCAACAAACCCTGTTACAACAGTGAATGTATGAGGTTATCACAGCAACATGTCATTATTGGCCCTGTGTATGTGCTTCCAGCCACAACTCTGTCAACCCATGTACATATGTCATGCATGGAGTGGTGCATATGTGCTGTACACAATAATTAGTGTCATCGTATCTGATAACAAGCCAGTGAGATATCAGACTGCTACACATGTTATGTACCGTAGGGGTTATATTTGATGACATAACCTGGACATTCTGTGGATGTTTGTACAGTACTGAGGTCTGTGTACCTATGGTGAATGTCGACAGTGTGTGTATTGTTAATATGTACTTTAGCCTGCGTACAGACTGTGATAGATGTCATTGTTCTAGGTCCCATCCTATCTGATGCTACATCCTGCTCCACTGTATGGTACCATACTGGCGTACATATTTGTAGCGCCATACACACACATGTCCCATACCACAGACAGCCATCAGACCAAACTGTGTAGCAGCCCAGTATATGCAGGGTCATTCTGTGAGCGGCACATATGAGGATGGTGTCGAACAGATAGTCCATATACTGTAATATTATGCTACCTTAACATATGTGGCTGTGGCTGTGTTCACATTGGTTGTGGTTATGCACTTTCACACAGGTGTATCTTACCCTGTGCTGTGACATGCCTGTAGAGCCTGCTATATATGCAGATACATGTGCATTCCCCCATAGGAGATGTAGGCCAGTGTTGAGCCAGTCTGCCTGTAGCCTGCACAGTGCATTGTTACATGCCTAGCAGCTTAGTGTACTTACCCAGTGAGATGTCATGTGCAAATACTTGCCAGATGTACTGCTTCCGGGCCTTCCTTAACAGTCATGTATGTCAGACAGACTGGTGGGATGCTGTACAAATGTAGGTCAATATCTAGTGGGTAGTATGTGGCCATGGCATCCCTGTACCAGTCAGGCCAGACAGGGGTGTGTGAATACATAACCTATGGTGGCAAATGTATTCCAGTCATTATGTGTTATACCCATCTACATGGCTGTCTACATCCATATTGTCAGGCATAGTACACATGTTTAGCACTAAGGGGTTATGTATATACCTCTGGACTGTACAGAGTGTGTCAGAATGTCCACATATATTGACCAATATCTCTGCTGCAGTCCACAGGGGCATTATGTGCTAGCA